>NC_050478.2:95002751-95010251 GCF_012460135.2 Molothrus ater | reverse complement strand
TAAAATGACAGTTGATTATGTTTAAGTGGTGGTAGCATGGCACAAACTTGTCTTTTAAAATTATGTAGAATTACGTAGTTGTTTTTAAAATGCCAGTAAAACTGCAGAATCCTTTGGCAATATTTTGGTTTCATCAAAGGACATGGTACAACTGACTTGGGTAGCACCACGCTTTCACCTTCCAAATTTATGATGGTTGGTAAAAGGTAAAGGCAATTTTAAATGTTGTTGCTGTCTATACACAGTTATTTCCTTCAGTGGGTTTTGAAAATTTGTGAGAAATGGTCAGTTGTTTGACATTCAATGTTGTTTGTTCAGCAGCCTTTTGTATTTCAGGCATATCTTTTAATATTGAGCCTTAACAAGAAGGGCACTGCTTTCCACATAGTGCTATACAGACTGGATGAACTGTCATATCATTTATTGATTCCATAACCAGTTATCTCACTGAGATGTGTTTTATAAAAACTGCTGATAGTGATTTGGGAGAGTGAAGGGAAAAAATAAAAGAAAAAGCTGTTCTACCTACTAGTATAGCATCCACAATGCTATAGGGAAATGTTCATGTCTCTGCAGAGCTGCAGTTATTTATCATTGCTCTATCTTAAACTTATGCCTTGCATTGACCTGATTTGAGGATTTTGTTTTGTGCTTTTGACAGGATTTTTGGATTTTTTCTTTTTCTTTTTATTTTTTAATTATTCATCGAATAGTAGCATATGTTACAAGAAATTTTGAATTCATATCACCAAGAGATTCAGAATAGCTTTATCAATGTAGGGTGAATTGAGCAATCAATGCATTTTATTTTACTATAACTGCTAAAACCTTCAGATCTTGATGTACCGATTATTTTGGGAGAGCTGTAAGAAGGATTGTACTGAACAGTAACTGAGTACACTTCCCTAATAGTGTGGGTACAGGGCTGAGTTTTTCTGGGGTTTCTTTGTTTGGGTTTTTTCCTTTCTTTTTTTCCTTTTTTCTCAGCTTCTGATGACGATACATGGTTGGTTTATACTTTGAAGCATGTGTATGTTGATTCTTTTTGAGACTTAATGGTGATGGTTAAAGATGTCACTGCCCCATCTGCTCACTACCAATTCTACCTGATGGGATAGTTCTTAGGAATTTCTCCCCATTTGCTGCAGAAAAAATAGTTTTGTCAAAGTGAACCCATCAATGCAAAGAGTTTAATGTGTCTGAATTTTTACTGGCTATAAGTTTTACTGTTTATACCTTAACTAATTTATTTCATTAATGGGCTTTCATAAATGACTTGCCAAGATTTTTTTTCCCATTTAAAATTGTTTAGTTACATTTCACTTTATTAGACAGTGATTTGTGGATATTTTTTTCCTTTTTTAAAGTCATTGAATGCTTCTGATCTTCTCAGGTTACAAAGTTTAAATAATGGATTTTTTTTGAGAAGAACATTTGATTTTTGAACCTAGCTTTGCTAGTCTCTCAATGAATACAGTGGAGCAGATCTTCAAATATATTTGTGAAATTTCAGGCACAGTTGAGGAGATCTTACCATCCTTCTGACTGCAGAAATCTGCTGACTTGTTCTGTGTAATAATTTTTGCTTTATACTGGCCTCCTCTGAGCCATAGAGGCTGAGTTATATAGGGGTTAATCATGGATAAAGATTTTCTAGTCAGTCTCCCATTTTGTAGAGCATACTCTGTACATGTGTATGTACATTCTCTGTTATTCTTTGAATGGTGTCAGTATCCTCCACTTCTCTTCCCAGCTGTTTTTGACCCCTTCTTCAGGAAACAGTTCCAGAAGCCCTGCATAAGATTAAAAATATAGACCATAATGCTTCCAGTCTTCTTGGATTACCCTTCTTCTATATTGATTAAAAATTGTATCTTATTCTGATGGGCTAGTTTTACTCAAGGCAGGCATAAAATCTTAAGAAATCTCTCATGTCTGTTTTGGGGCCCAAATGCAACAGAATGGACTTCTGCTGTATACATGCATAACATGGACTGAGTGCCTTAGGACACTTGAACTGCCTGGAAGAGACTGATGTTGCTTTTATAGGGCCAAAATGCCTAGAGGGCAGAGGGCAATGTGTTCTGATGGTGTAGCCTGTGAGTCCCTTCATAATGACAATTAAATTGGCCAAAAACTGCATTGAGAGTGGGACAGCAGGGTCTTGTTGTGTCTGGTTTCCCCTTTCCCCACTCAGCAGTTCTACCAGCATCTTTACATCTGGTGACATAATCTGGATGCCTTCTGCTTGGCCCTGAATGACCATCCTTGGGCCCTGCACTACTCACAGTGAGCACAGTCTAGGTAGTGGTGGGAACAGACTGTAAGCAGTGATGTTATTGCAGCCATGTGATGGCTCTTGGAGGTACAATGACCCATCACCAAGATGCTTGTCGATGAAACTACCTCTGGAAGAAGTGGACATGCTTTCCCACTCACTCCCTTCCTCTGAGCCCAAGAGGAGACCTTGCTCAGTCTTCTAAGAGTTACCTCTTACAAAGGCTATCATCTCTTTCTGCAGGTTGTTTTCCCTCCATAATGGGTTTGGATTTTACTCCTATCCCTTCCACATGCATTCCTTTCCTGATAGGATTTGAGATGTCTTAGAAGATGTACTTAAAAGCTGAACATAGGTTGAATTAATTCCTCTAGGAATATTAATCCTTATCTCATGAGAGTTAGATGTAACCAGAGTTCCTTTATTCAGAATATTGCCATAAGTATTGAGATAAGCTCTTGTGTTTTCAGAACAGCAGCAGACTTCGGCACAGGTTGATCTTTTCTCTTTTTTTTGTTTTTAAAATAAAGCTAAGCTATTAGTACTATGTTACATTTTGATGGTGATTAATGAAACACACAGTCCAATAATAATAATAATGTGCTGAAGATATTTAATTTGCTTTAAAATCAATATTCAATAAGTAGTACTTTGTTTCACCCAAAATATTTGCTATTGAATGCTTTTGAAAATGTAAACTTGGTGATTGTAAGATAAAATTTCACCATTTATAGCAAACAGTCTATGCATTTCTATTGTAAGAAATATTGCATTTTTTTCTGAATGTGCTTGCCAAATGAGTGAGTGTATTTTTGACATTGTTTAGCCTGCACTGGCTTGGAGAGGTATTCCTTTTCCAGTATTAATAGCATCTAACACCGTTCATTTTTCTGGCATGTACTGGAGCACTCAGAGCAAACTGAATTCCTGGGAAAGAACATTGTCTTAAACATTTGCTTTATCTGTTCATTCCAGTAGATGGCTACAGTTCACTACCAAATTGTGGCTATAATAGATTTTTTACAGTAAGTAAATCAGAAGATGAAGGTTGAATTACTATAAATGAGTTGACCTGTACATTTTTCTTATTTCATGTGCTTAGTCATGCACTATTCACTTGCATTTTTCTATGTACACCTTTTCCAAACTGCAGTAAAATGTTATTTTTTTTTCCTGTTGGTCGAGGTTTTATGTTATAAGTGAGTCTCATATCTCTTGCAGTTTTCTGGTATTTCTAATTGTGCCTGATTGGAAGAATGCTTGTACTGTCCAAACACAGAGGAAACTCAATTGCTGAGAAGCTACATGTTACTTTTATAAAAGTGAATATTTCCAGAGTCTCAATGTTCTTTTAATTTTGTTCCTGGGTTTAGGCATTTTAAATGGAAGCTGGCCATTTAGCGCATGCTTTTGCCAAGTTGGCTTTAGCTTTCATAGAAGCAGATATTTTCTAGTAAGCCTTTTCAGTCCTAAGCATGAAGCAGTGACTAACACATACAAAAGTATGTTTACCTTTGCATTTCATCTGTGTTATACATTGCAGTGTTTCATTGCTCTCAATTCCCATACAGGTCTTTCTTTTTTTAAACCTAATTTGCATACAACTAAGTTGATACAAAGGAATTTCTTTTAAGCCCCTGGAAAAGCAGCTTGGTTCTGAAAAGGTACTCATTAGCAGTTCGCAGAGTGGAATTCTTTCAAAGGTACATTACTCATTTGTACTCTATGAAGTAGTTCACAGTGCAACATTGAAATATTAGGTATGCCTTTTGACTTTCTCAGATCGAGTGATTCTGAATTTGCCATGTAAACTAGTGAATATTTTGCTTTAATTTTCAATGAGAAGGAAGTGTTGGAAATGACTTTTATTTGTAATCATATTTGCTGGTAAATGCTACTACCATATCACTTTAATTTTGTCCTAATCCTTTCATTTTTGCCTTACAACAGCTACAAGCTGAGCACAGCAATTTAAGGTGCAGGTTTTTGTTATTTTACAAACGAAAGGGCCATTTTTTGCATTAACTGCTATGCTGTGCTATTGCAATTTTAGGTCCCTTTGCAATCAACTGCCAATTTATATAGCTGGCTACAACTGCTTAATCTATTATTAATAAGCAGTGCTACTGAGCTCTACAAATGATAAAAATGGTACCAGTTTTATACAGGAATTTCATTTTCATATCTAAACTACATACAATAACTTTATTCTCTACCATGAAGATAAATGTCTTAATTATTTATAAATTCTTTATATTTTATGGTATCGATTTAGGGATTCATTTATTATCCTTGAAATATATTGAGAGGCCTTAGCTGTAACTAAAATATTTTTCATTTACCCATTTAGTTACAATGTTGTAGTCTTAAAGGCCAAAATTTAATGTGTTTACAAAATAGTTTTACAGTATAATACTGGCCTGAATATTCTAGAAAATAAATGGATGCTGTGTTGTTCTTAAGTTCTAAAATTGAGTATTTTGGATTATGTGTTAAATCTCAGCTTTCTTCTGTGTTTAGATTTTTATTGTAGCCACATGATTCATTAAACGAGTTCGTCCTCTGAGAGGAAAATGCATTTGACCCCTTCTTGAGAGCATATACAAGAAGTTCATCAAGAATCACAGATTTTAATAAGGTGAACAGTGTTAGTTCTGTCCCCTCTGGTATTTGTGGAACTGGGACATGTCCAGCACTCGATCCTCACGCTGTGGAAATGCATTGGCTGCCCCAGAGAGCACCTGGCTGTGTTTAGGACATCTCAGTCCTGAGAAGGATTGTACCTGGAGGGTAATTATGGTCAGGACAAGGGATGCACAATAATAAGTCCCTGGAGCACTTTAATGGGCTGTAGAAAGGAAAGAAAGAGGGTGGGGGGGAAAGGAGAAAAATTACTAAGATATCAATTGTGTTTCTAAGAATGGACTGTGAGATGCTAAGCAGTGTTTGCTAGAATGTATTTCTGGTCATGCAAACTTGTGTCTAATTGCATACCTGAATTTCTTGGAAACCCCTTTAGAATTTGTTTACCTAATTATTCAGGAAGAATGTAGAGATTTATTAAGTGTATTTCTTGTTGTTTTTGTGTAATATGCTTCCTAGATTAAACATTTCCACAAACGATTCGCTGGTCGCAGTGAAGTGGACATTATTTTTTCCCCCTCCTTTCTGGAATTTAATTTCATCTGAATTGTTGTGCGTCTTTTCCTTAACCTTTAGATGTTTTACTCACACACGAACACGCACACACACTCGTGTGCACAGATGTGAAAAGTTTAGCTTAAATGTGAGAACGCCGAGCCGCCGAGCATCAGGGCTCGGCAGTGCTGTCCTTGCTGCCTTCGCGGTGCGGGGCGCAGGGGCACGGGGCTGTCACACGCCGGGATGGATGCGGGGCTGGCGCCGGCTCTTCCCGCCGCTGCCTCTCTCGCCTCCCAAACCTGCCGGGGCCGGGGCCGGGGCCGCTGCCCCTCCGAGCTCAGCCGCTAGGGAGTGTCGGAGGGAGAGGCTCCGATTTTTTCCACTTTGTCTGTGAAAAAGCTGGTTTAACTTCACCCCCAGCTGCAGCACTTGTGTGTTGTATATAGACTCAAACATTACAAAGGCATTTTTCTCTATGATCTTGAGAAGGATTTAAAGATAAGACGTGGAACTCTTTTATAAGCAGACATGAATTATTTTTGCTCAGATTTTGTGGTTACTTGTAATACTGCTAACACATTCAGTTAATCATGAACTTAGTTGTATAATTTGTATAGTAAGCGCCGCATACCTGTCTGCTAAACAGGTAAACATTTTTAATCTGATAGTGGCTGAAAAACAGCAGCTTGTCTTTATCTAATTATTTTCTTAAAGGTTGGTCAGCAAATGTCATCTATTTCACCAACATTGTGCTTGCTTGGAAAGAGATGAGATATTTACATTACAGTGGCTCAAAAATCACAGTAAAAGTGCAGCTGCCTTTAAAATGCATTTTGGGAGTTTGGCGAGTTGATTCAGTATTAAATACCAACAAATCTCTTTAAAGGATGACACAAACAAAATTACACCCATTTCCTTTTATTTACTGATCTGAGGAGTTTATATTTAAATGACAGAAGTAGTAGATATAACAAGCTTGTGAATTCTTTCCTTCCACCTGTGAATTAAAAAAAAAATCATAACGAGAATACTAGGGTGGCTGACATCAGGTCTACATTATATGTTTGCTTGCCTGGGGTGCTCTCATAAAAAATAGAGCAGAGCTTTATACAGTTATAGTGTGCACTAAATTTGTGTTCAACATCCATAAATAAAATATTCAACTCTTTCTGAAGAAAAACTATTGTTTTGAGATATTTCAGGCAACAAAATATGCCACTGTTGTGGAGAGTAGAGGGTTTCCACTTTGGCTTTGCTTTTGCTTTTTAACCATCATCATAGTTGCTACATACCTTTGTTATTGCTTTTGCCTCTCTGGCAGGATGGAATATACAAAGGAGGTTCTTTCTGTAAATCATATTTAAAAAAAATTCAGAGAGCAAACCACCCATTTATGCTGCAGTATGTTTTGGTTCTGAGTAAGCAAACTGTATGCCTAATGATTTCATAAGAATTTAATATTGTGTGTTTTACAGATGGAAAAATGTTGATAAATTTAGGTTAATTTCTACTCTATTTATGGAACTACTTATGCATTTTTTAAAAGAAACAGAGTCTTCTTAAATTATATATAACTTGAAAAAGGGTCTGTTGTTTATTTTATTTTAAATATTAGATCGTCCCTGAACAAGGCAGCAAGAGTATTATGTAGAACACTACTTATGGAAACAGCAAACTTGTAAATCTATGCTGCACTAAAATAAAATGTTGTATTATTCTGATAATATTTGACTTTTGCACAATATTTAAATGAACATTAGTATAAATAGGAATGCTTAACTAAAACACAAGTTCATCGTGTAGGCTAATGCATTACTCTTGTATATTTGTACATGAGTGAACAATTATTCTAAAAAGTTTATACATGTGTTCCAGTGACCAAACTTGTATTAAAACAAACTGTTCCGATAGTGGTGACAGAAGACATGGTTGATGGTTGTGTTTGAGAAGTAAATGGGCAAAATATTTGTGGATCTTTTAATGATTACAGTTCTTGATAGCTTTCATAAGAGTGCACATAATTTGTGACAACTCTAATAAAAAAATGTGGCAGAAAAACTTTCTGAGTTAGCGGCAAAGTA
>NC_050478.2:94920251-95000251 GCF_012460135.2 Molothrus ater | reverse complement strand
TTTCAACCTTAGTTATTCATTCTAGAAATTGTAAAATGCAAATATATATGGTTTTGATTGCTTTTGAGCTGTCATATCTGAAAAATGGATTTGTTGTTTCTCTGTCAAATTCAGTTGTTCATTAATATCCCCTAAATAAATTCAGATTTTGATGGGGATAATTTAATTAATTAAAATTTTAATTACTTAAAAAAATACTTAAAAAGTAATTTGAATTAGAAAACTGGCTAAACTGTTCATATATTTAGCCCCAAAGTTAAAATACTGTTAGTTACAGATTCACTTACTAAAAACATCCAACAAATGTTCACTTGTTAAAGGCAGGCTGGGGTCTAACATTTACTAGTGTTAGAAGGACACTTATCTAATGATGTAGCTATTTCCCATGCGTTTTCTTTTTTAAGTTTAAGAGATTTGCTTCATTGCTAGGTTAAAAAGAAAGTGATTCCAAAGGCTGGCTGCATTTATTTTCTTTGGTCACAAAGATGTGTATAGCAAAACTACATGAGGTATAATTCATTGTTTAGAAACCCTGGGCTGCTGTTTGTTTGCAGCATTGTTGTTAGGGGTCCGACTTGCCCAAACAACAGTGTAAACCAAGCCAGGCATAGCAGCAGACAGAAAAATACATTCAACTAGTGGGATCATGGATTTGTTTGATTCAGGTAATTGAAAGTGTTTCATACTATTATTGCAACTTGAAGGCTTGTTTAAGTGTCTAGCTGTCAGTCAGTTTGGAAGGTGAAAAGTATTCGATTGTCACTCTGTCAGTCAATAGAGATGAGAACTGTCTGCCTAATGGATTTCTTTACGTAGATGTCTGCATGGAGGTAGAAGTAAAATCAATGTGTTGTCATGTGCAAGTGCGCTGCATCAAACTGCCAGGTGAAATGCAACTGTATTTCTGTAACGTCTACATCCTTGTGTTGTTTGTGGAAGACAGACAGATGTTCCCTGTGTTTAAAGGTAACAGACTCTTTGTGGTCACACATGAAGGTTTATTTTTGAACATTTTGTAAGAGTTTCACCTATTTCTACTTGCTCCTGAGGTTTTTTTTCCTGTTTGCTTGATCATATCACAGATCAATACTCAAAAAAACAGGATTTAACTTAGTAGGAAAAAACGTAGGTTGTTATGCCATAAGCCTCAGACGATTTTCTTTTAAGCCTGGGTTTCTGCATGTTTTCTGTTTGTCAGTGATGACTTATATTGAGCTAACTGTGTTTCCTGCTCAAGTTTTGGCTGTTAGTTTACCTACATTTATTAGAGTGTGTATTGACTTCCTATAGCAAAAGAAGAAGAGATCATTTCTTGAATAACAGAAGGTACCAAAGGCTTTCAACACCCTTGATGAAACAGGCATCAGTCAGTGACCTCTGTTCTTTCTCTGGGAGATGCTTACAATATTAAGTTCCACTGAACAGGATCTGATAACAAGTGGCATCTGGAAAGTTATTAGGACATTTCAGAATAATAGTACCAGTTGTTATAGTTCTCACTAATTCCAGGCTTAATCCTATATGAAATAGGTGCATTATGATGGTAGCCAAACATCTTATTAAAACTGTTTTCCTGTTAACTGATACAATACCTATAGAGACATGATTCTTAGCCCCACTGAAGGTGGCAAGCTAAAATGAGAGATACCAACTTCCAAAAATGAATATTTTAATCACCTATTTCCTATTGTATCATTTGTATATGTGTGCTGTTTTTGAGAATTAAAATATGTAGCTCTTAGGTGCTGCTGTAGGGAAAAAGAAAAAGGAGTAAGAACCAATTCCCAGTGAAGGAACTCGACTGTGGGTAATGAAATCCATAAGTAGCAGAGACTGGTGGTAAAACAGAAGGTAGAACTTCAAAAGAAAAATCAGGATTTTGGTTTTGTCTATAAAAATTTCAAGATGAAAGGAAAAGTGTTGGGTGGAAGATGGCCCCTGAGAGGTAGAAGCAGGGCTGTGAATTATCAGCAACATTTTAAAAAATTTCTTTTTTAACTTGAATGAGTGCTTTTAGTTTTTGCAGTAAATGATGTAGGAATTCTGCTGGTGGCAGTCTCCTTTGCTCCTCCTGTGTCTCCTGTGTAGGAGGGCAGTTGGGGGGAAAATAGCGTGTGCTACTTGTAACTTAAGATCACAGTATGTTTATAGAAATAGGCAGGAATAGGCACAAATTCATAGACTCAAAGCTGAAGGAAATGTTTTGATCATCTAACCTGCTAGTCATCCTTGAGGTGGTTGTAATTTGACCCAAAGAGTATTGGGTTTGGTGTATGCTAATTTGTATACCTTACTGCCCATGTGCTATTTCATATTCAGCTTCTGACAGTTCTTACAGAGATTTTGGGTCTGGCTTTGTTCTACAGAGGAAACAGAAGATGCTGTAAGATACAAACTAGGCATCATTAGGGTTTGAACTATGGTTGTCTACCACTTTTGAGCTAATTATTCAGTTAGAAGAGTGGGCAGCAGAAGGTGATCTTCTGTGGGCAGTTCTCTAGATTTTACTCTGGCCATAGTTAATGTGTCAGAATACTTAGATATTTTCTGTCAGTATATTTTTATATGAATAAGAATTTATTTTGTTGGCATGAAGATGCTTCCAATATGTGCAATTATTTTGTTGGTAAGTGATCTAAAGAAAAAAACAATAGCTGTGGAGCATATAGGATCGTTGAATTTGTCAGTAGAAGTGGCTGTGCACTTGCTGAATGCACAGCCAAAAGTGTGCCTGTATCCTGGGCTCCCAGAGGAAGAAAAGAGTATCCATTTTGTCCGTTTCCCATGATGGTGTGTTATTTGTACTGTACCATGAAGTCTGGGAAAAATTTGGGAAATAATGATTTCTAGAAAGCCTTAGGTTGATTTAAATGGATTTATGAGAGATCTGGAAAAGTACCACAAAGGTACTCCAAAGCTCCTTGCCTCAGCAGATATGGAGGTGGGATCTCTGATTCACATAGAGCTGAGAATTAAATTGGCAGCAAGAAAATATACAAATAGTGTAATACCAGATAGTGAAACATTTTGAGCATCAGTTACAAAACTAGCATTTACAGTCTCTGTCTACTTTTATGATATTACTGGGTATTTCAAAGAGTCTAATTATTTGGTCTCTGTTCCTCTCAAATATATTTGTATTTCTTGTACAGCTTTCTAAATTTCTCTCTTAAATGTTCTGTGTTCACTAATCATGAAAAGACAGAAAATGATGGTCCTACAGATGATTTTGATTCTTTGTTATAACCTGTAACCCTGTAATCTCTTAAAACACAGAATATGAAATGTAACTTCTTAATGTGGTGGATTTCTTGGGACTTCTTTTGAGCTTCTTTTTCCTCTTCTTTCCCCCTTTTTCCCCCTTCCCCCCACCCCCACCCCCCAATTAGCACAGTAGTCTACTTAGTGCAGTTTTAACTCTCTTGGTTTTTCTTCCCTACCATCTCCCCAGACTAGACACTCAATGTAGCATTCAAAAAATATTACCATGAATCATTATATAATAAATGGCCAATAGCAGTATTTTTTTCAGAAAGTCATTTAAAGTTGCATGAGAGATTTGAATTTATACAAGCATGATTGCCCAGGAAAGCTGGCAGTAGTCAGTAGGAGCAATAGTGTGATGTCAAATATATGATCAAACATATGAATATCTCTGGAGCTCCCAGCAGCAAGAGAAGGATCCATTTTGTATATTTCCTGTGTGGAGAGGTGCTTTTGTGTTCTCTAATAGTGCTTCATTTCTGATATTAAAAGATAATGTATCTGTTCTTAGCATTGCTCAGACAGTTTAATTACCACCTAAGTTCAGATATTATTCCTTGTCAGATCTTTAAAAGCACAGTCTTCCAGACGCTGAGATATCTGCCTGTTATGGGTTGCTGATAGCCTAGTCTGAGAAGTGTTTGTGCTTCACAGGAACAGAAACTGTACTCATTACAGGCAGCAGAAGATATTTAGCCAGAAATTAGGAAAAGGAGATGCACGTAGAATGTAGGCAGAAGGAATATAA
Organism: Molothrus ater; assembly: GCF_012460135.2. Taxonomy (NCBI): domain Eukaryota; kingdom Metazoa; phylum Chordata; class Aves; order Passeriformes; family Icteridae; genus Molothrus; species Molothrus ater. Next base: position 94,996,239 of record NC_050478.2, on the reverse strand, counting down.
GCTTTTCGGTGACTCACCACCGCTCTCTTGGAGGGACTGGTGGCTTGCCTCCAGGTCCATTCAGGGTTTTGGATTTTAATCATCTATCTGGTATTTGGTGATCCTTTTGTTTCTTGATCATATTACTGTAATCTCTTTGTCCTATTGCCTTTTTCTCCCCACTCAGGTGCCCAATATAGATTTTCCAGTAGAAGCAGCAAAGAGAAAATTATTTGTGGCTGTTATCTTTAATCCTATGCCTAAAGTATTTCAATTAGGCACTAAAGGCATAATACAAAGCAAGAGGAGAAATGTGGATCCTTTCCAAAGGTAGGACAGAGCAAGAGCTTCTTTTAGTCATGGGTAGAGAATGAATCAGTGAAGCCAGGTCTTGCTGTTGACTGTGGGGTCCCCAGACAAATAGCTTCAAACTGAGACAGCTATTGTGTGCTGGAAGGCAGGCAAGCTGGATACCACGGCCTTCACCCTCTCTCCCCACAGTGACTGATTACAGATGTGTAACTAAGCTGTTGTTCCCCTCCCTCGGGAACTTGAGACCATGGGCTGTCCTCCCTTGCCTTCCCTTTCTCCTTGTCAATCAAACACAGAATTTGCAAGCAGTATTGATCAGAAACGTGGACATTTTTCTTCAGTCAATCTCTAGCTACTAGGCTTGATAGCTCATCGTTGGCATTTCAAAAACGGCCCCCCTCTGCTATTCCAGTTGACTGTCACTTGTTGTAGTGCCGTAGGCTGGATTTGTTTCTATGTAGAGAAATATTTTGTAGGAGATGGCTGGAAAAATCTTGTGGGTAGAAATTGGCTTTTTCACTTTCCTCTTGTTTCCTCTGTTGGAATAATTCCAAAGAAAATGCATTGGTCATGCAACTCTCTTTGCATCACTCTTGGTGAGATTGATTTGGCATTAAAATCTATTTTGTGTAGCGCACTGATGTTTCTTGTCTCAGTATGAACTCAGTATAGAGTTCTTGGAGGCATAACATCTTTAAATCTTTCCACTTCTTAAGGCCATATCATTTTCTAAAAGAGAAATTCAGGATTCAGATTCAGTTCAGTTCCTATTAAGGGCAAAAATACCTTGTTATTCTCTTATTGAGGTAAATCAAAAGTCAAAGACAGTCAAAGATGGTTAGGATCTGTAAGAAATTGTAACAAACTCTCCTGAACATTAACAGCAATGTATTTTGCCAGATGGATATTCACATTGAAAGATGCTTCTTGCAGGAACAGCTTGTTGGTAGTTTCTTTTCTTGAGGTATTGGCAAATAAGCTCTGGCAATTTTAAGCGGTTTTGATCAGTAAATTGGTGGAAGCAAACTTATCCACTCAGCTCCTGGACTGCAGTTGTTTACAATCCATCATATTATCTTAAACCACCTCTGACTTCACTTTACATGGCTATGTAGAAGATATCCATGTGAAGTCAGTCCTTCTGTCAAGTTTGGTATATAGAATGTAGGCTGCTTTATGAGGATGCAGCAAATATTTGGGACTGATAGACTCTTATTCTATTAAAAAATGCCACTGTGTGTTCCTTCTTCTGCAATAGGGTGGAGATGGCCATTCTAGATTATCATGCTTTTTAGATTTCTCTGTTTCACTGTTAATTTAGCAGATGGATTTACCTGCATTCTTAGCAAGTCCATGGATGACCGCAACTTTCTGGGGGCAGTCAATGCTCTGGAGGGCTGGGCTGCCTTTGAGTGGGACCTACTCAGAATGGACAAGTGGGCTGATAGGAACCTCATGAAGCAAGGCAAATGCAGAATTCCGTGTTTAGGATGAAATAAACTCACACAGCAGGACGGTATGGGCTCTGACTTGCTAGAAATCAGCTTTGCAGAAAAGGCCTTGTCCTTCTGGTTGAGCACAGGTCGAAGGTTGCAGTGTGCCCTTGCACCAAAGAGGGCTGTTTGCATGCTGGGCTGTGTTGGCAAGAGCATAGCCATCAGCTTGTGGAAAGTGATTCTTAACTTCTGGCTGTCATTTGAGATCACATCTGGAATATTGTGTCCAGAATTCGAGTTCACAGTGCAGGAAGGAGTTTAACACAGTCATAGTGAGTCTGGCAGAGGGCCACCAAGGCAGTCCCAAGCAAGCCTTAGGCTTCCTGAGTGATGTGAAGGAGAAGCTGAGGGAGCTGGAGCTTGAAGATGAGAGGACTGTCGGCAACCACCAAATGTGGAATATGGAGAAGTTGGAGCTGAACTCTTCTTGAAGGTGTGCCCCGGAAAACGGGACTGCACTGTGCCCTGTGCACTGGGCTGCAGAGTTATTTCCTACTTCCCCTTCTATCCAATTCCCTTTTCCACATGTTCTAGCCATGTCTGCTAGTACCAAGAGTGGCAAGGCTGGAATTGTGTTCATCATCTGTCCTCTAGAAAATGGGAGAACCAATCCATTCCTGTTTCTATTCTCTTTGGTTCTCCTAATGTAATTTTGTTTGTTTCATAGTATTTTTCTGATAAGGTATTCTGTTATCTAGATATCTTGATAATACTTGGTAGAGAAAATATTCTCCTTTCTTGTGTTTCTCCTTTCCCAACCTAATGGGGAAAAGTCCAACTATTTTAACATTTTCAGAATCAGAAATGAACAACTGCTGCATCTATCCATGTGACTGAAGAGCAGGTGTCAGCTCACTGGAGGAGAAAGATATTCTGGGCAGATTGTGAAGCAGATAAAGAGGCCCATGGACAATTATTCAAATAGAGAAAATAGTAAGAATTGGTACGAACTGTTCTAGTAAACAAGGGTGCTGGCTATCTTCTATGCTTCTACACTCATCAGTGTAAAGTCTGTAGCTCCATCTCCAATAATATCCAAGGTGTCTTAGATCTACAGAGAAGAGGCAGTTGTGCAGCATCCTTTTCTGCACAACTGTAAGAGCTGGGAAATAACTTCAGGATTAGTAGATAATAGTAGGAATATTCCTGCTTTTGCTGTAAAATCTGATACTATATATCCGTTTATATTTATTCTTTCTTGAAATGTAAATTTATGGTTTTGACTATGTTATTTAATACTTGGTTAATGGTTTGCTGCAGGACTGTGGCTTTATAGTATTTTTTGAATGTATTTTTTCATTATTAATAATAATAGAAATATTTCTGAGCAGCAAGTTTCTGAGTTAATGAGACTTTCCATGGAGGTCCATTGAAATATAGTGTCTCACTTTTAGAAAAGTTAGTAATGAGTTTCATTTTTTAGGGCAAACCTTTGTTCTTCATTTCTTTTGCATATCTTTTGTGTTTCTCCTAGGAGGTCTCTTCGATAAGTTGTGACAGTTATTTGTAGCGTACAGTCCCTACTGTAAAGGTGGGTATGTCTAAATTGAGGCTGTCAAAAGGGATTGTGAATTGCATTTCACAGTGCTGTAAGAACATGTAGACAAGTCTCTCTGAAGACCTCAATACTGGTATTACATGGAACTGCTGAGCTGCTTGCTGAGGCTCCCTACACCTACATCATTTATTAAAACATTACTACTTATTTATGTTCTGATGCTAAAGTAAATGCCCATTTTGTTTTGTAGACTTTACAGCCTTTTTCTTCGGTACTTAGCTCTTTCATCTCACTGCTTCATTCTCCAATGACTGGGGTGTCTCTGACTGTCTAAAGCATGGCTGAAGATAGTAAAGACTTGGTTTGCTTTGTGTTGACTATATCTGTCTGACTGCAGGGCAATCTTCTGTGGCTCTGCATACTTATTCAGCTCCCCTCCTTATTTCTGTGGGGTTTTCCTAAATGTGATGAGATGGAGCTGAATATGTGTGTTGCTAACACGTATAGAACATGATAAATATACTATGCTGCTCAACATATTGTTGAGATTTTGAATTTTTGCAGAATTTCAGCAAATCTGTACAGTACCTATGTCAAGAACTTTCAGTTCATAAGTCAAAATATTTCTTGTACAGTTTCTTTAGCATTTTAGCAAATTAGTAAATTTAACCTTTGTTTTGTAGATATGGAAACTGTACAGAAGAAGTGATTTACTTAGTCTCTGGAAAGCTGAGAATGAAACCTGAATTTCTTCTTCTTGTTCCTTATTCACTGAATGGTACTATTTTCTTTAAATAGTAATTTTTTTCCCTAAAGTTTTATAAATAATTTGGATAGCCTACTAAATATGCATGCTCTGAAGTACTCAAACAGTTCCTTTTCATCTGGCACAGCATGGAACTAGCAGTTTTATCCTTAATCTACCCACAAAATATGTGACTACAGTGTTCAATTTATACAGGGGCCTATTCTTAGACTGCATTATAGTTTATAAAAAATTATTGGCATTATTTCATGAAATTAATCACTTGTAGAGCAAAAAAAGGGGCAGCTAAGAATGTTCTGAATGTTACTTACACTATACTAGTTCATTCAAGGACTTTTGACTTTCTTACTTACCAAGAAATCCAAAACCAAGTACCTTTAGCTACACAAAAATACAAACAAGCTTTTTCTTTTCAAACAGTGCCTTAGTTGGCCTGTCTGAGTTGGTTGTTTGTTTTGGTTTTGGTTTTTCTCTTGTTTTGTTTTCTCAAAATATTTTGAGAAAATGCCGTGGTTTACTTGCTGTATCTGACCTGCGGGATTAGTCCAAGCTCTCAGTTTAGAGGAGAGTGAATTGGGTAATAAAATTCTTGATTTGAGCACTGCAGTACAAGTCATCAGATCAGCCTTTCTGCTTTTTTGGGGGGTAAAAAAAAAGATCTTCAAGGACTGAAGGAGGTGCAGTGTTTCTCTTTGCCGCCAAATTGCAGGTTGTATCTTTTGATACGTTGCTTCTGTGACAGGATTACAAAAGGAAACATAAAGAAACGGATCCAATCTGTTCTGAGGCCTTGGAAAGCTCTTGGATATTTATTATCCACCACACTCTGAAGAAGAAAACCAGAACACCAAAGGGCTGTTTTTGTTTTGATCTTAATTTAAATATTGCTGCATTTTGCATTCACCTTTGTACATATGATCCATAGCTATTTACTTAATATTTAATAATTGCATGCAGAGGCTGAAATGTTACTTACAGAATGTAGTTCAAATATTTACATGCAAAGTCAGTCTTTTGACCCATGTGTTATAGGAACTATCAATGTAGTGTTTTTTCATTTATTAGACCCTTATCTCATATTTTACAGATATTAGCACACAGAGGCTTATTAACACACAGAGATTAGTGTTTATGGATTTGGAATTATGCATTTTTAATTGCACATCTTCTTTTCAAACCTTTTGACCTGGTGTTTTTAAGAGTGGACTGATGCTTTATGTTATCTGGACTACAGTGAGAATCTCTTTTTGATTCTTTTTCTACCCTACTCCTCCTCTAGAGTTTTGCCTTCTGCAGCCACTGGTACCTGGCTGTTTTCTGAAGTGACAAGTTTGGGCCCCACACAGCCTGGCTCTTGTGAGGCTGGTAAGACATGTGAAAAACACAGAGAAGGCCACATTTAGAGAGTTAGAACATCCTTCTGAGAGTTAGAACATCCACAGAGACAGGGAGAAGCAAGGACAGTTTCCATTGTGGAAAGAGGAACTGATATGACAGGGCTGCCCGCAGAGGAGGAAAGAGCAAAGAAATGGTGTCAGAAAAAACTTCTCAACTTAAACAGTCTTCTCAGTTCTGAGGTCAGTTGTATTTTACCCTTGCATGTTTGACTATTAATGGATTTGGTTTCTTTTTAATTTTTTTAAAGAGGCTTATAACACAACAGCCAAAGAAATTCCTCTATTTTTTTTTCTTGTGTTTTCCATTCTATTGAACAATGTAGTGTTGCCACCTAAACTTGTAATTGCAGTCCACTTTGTGTAACTTTGGCTTCCCATTCCCCTCAGTTCCCAGATCCTTATGACTGCACACACTGTGATCATTAGCTGCTTTCTGTCAAAGACTGCAGATCAACTTGGTTATTTTGTTTAAAACTGCAAAGGAATTGCCACGGCAGACTGGATTTCTTAACCCATCCTATGTGGTCCACCCAGTGATCAACTATGGAGGTTTCAGAGGAGGATGCAAGAAGCTTGATTTTAAACTGAAAGAAGCAGGTTTAGATTAGATGTCAGGAAGAAATTCTTTACTCAGGGAGGTGATGCACTGACACCCAGAGAAGTTGTGGATGTTCCATCCCTGCAACTATTCCAAGGCCAGGTTGAATGGAGCTCTGAGCAATCTGGTCTAGTGGAAGGTGTCCCTGGCCATGGAAGGGGGTGGAATGAGCTGAGCTTTAAGGTTCCTTCCTAACCCAAGCTGTTCTGTGATTCTGTGATGATTCTAAACTACATGTTCTTTGATTAGAGTTTGGGTTATGCTCTGGAACATGATATTTAATAGATCTTGGAAAATTATTAGAACTCTGGATATTTTTGTTATACCATATAAATGTCTAATCCTTTTTCCAGCCTTGCTAAGTCCTCAGCCTTAATGATATTTTGCAGCAGTTAGTTCCACTGTCTAATTATGAATTGTATGATAGAGTATTGCCTATTTATAATGTTTAAATTTCTTTGGAAGTCCCTCGTGTTAAGAGTTGGAGAGAACAGAAGCTTTCCTTACTTTTCTGCCTTAAGGGCCTTGTGACTAATTTGTTCGTTTCAGGGATTTGCCTCATAGAAGAGAAACTCAACTGCACAATATTCAACTTAGAGTTTCTGAGAGGTTTTTGCAGGCTAATTACAAAGCCATTGTAATGAGCCTTGAGATTCCAGTGTCATTGATCTTTTACATTTGGGAGAATTTGCTTCTAAGATTTTGGGCAGTAGAAGATTTAATTTTATTTCCAGAATAATGTTCAGTGCTACAAGTTGCTCCACTCAAGTGGAGTACTGTACTTGCATAGATCCCAGTGGAAAAAAAAACAGTAACAAATCAATGGATGACTTCTGAATGTGGATGTCAGAGTGCAGTGTCACAACCCAAGTCAATGCAGTGTGTTTGACTCTGAGCATTTGCATCTCGCTGAAAGCATGGTCATAAAAATGCTAATTCATTTGTCTCAAAATACCTCCTTTTTTTTTTCGTTTTTATTTTTCCTAAAATATAATCCCAGCTTAGACAGGTCTAAAGAATAAGTGTGTTATCACAGTTCTCCTAAACTTTTTATATGATTTGGTGGTTGTCCCTTGGGAGTATTTCGTCTGCATTATTGGGATTGATTTCAGGATATTTTGTTCATATTGACTTTCCTGCTGCTGCTAGTCACTTAAAAAGACTGCACTTTGAACAAAGAACATCTAGATTACAGTACCATTTATATACTGACAACTCAGAACCATGTCCCTTGAAGATACAGATACACATTTGCACAGAGTAGATCCCTCCCTGTGCTCCATGTGACATTCAGACAGTTGGAAGAACACTTGTCCCAAGATGCTAGAGTACAGTGAGTGTATCATTGCAAATCTCATCATCTCATACATAAGTCAACAAAATGCCAACAAAATTGAGATGGATAATTTATTTATGTCTGCTTCTCAGTGAAGATAAAACTATGTAAAACCATTTCTTAAACTAGGTCAGTAGAAGGCAAAGATAATTGTAAAGTCAAAGCACATTCAAATTTTTTTCTCTCGCATCCCTGCCCAGTGCATAGATGGTTGTAGAAGTTCCTTTAAAGAATATAATTCTTGCTTAATAATTTCAAATAACCTTTCATCCTCTCTGGAGATATAAACAGTGACCTGTTGGGCCCTGGACACCTTTTGTGTCTTGATGTGTTATTTGACAAGGTTGGATTGGATGTCTACTGTGTCGCTGCATCCAAAATTTTATGAGGGAAGATAGTGAATTTATAAAATTCTAAGCTAATAGTGTGCCTGTGTGATGGAGCAAATAAAATTGGAGGCGGTCATATTTTTTCAGTGAAAAAAAAATCTTGATAGTGATAGTCTATAATTACCCTTATTTGTTTGTTTTCTAAATAGTGCTTAATGTCAATAAAAGAACACAATTGGCAAGATGAATTTCCATGACCTGTCTGGTCTCCAGCAGACTGGCAGTGGTATTTAGTTTGTGATCTGAACTTATGTGGACAGAATGTTTATAATGATCATCTTTTCGTTTTGAGAAGGTGTGAAAGAAAACCTTTGAGGCACCTCAGAGCCTGGGGATCCCCTAACTTTGCCATGTGTTTTGCTGTGGCTCACAACCCCCTCCAGTTACCCTCATCTTTGCATCCCTCAGCCATCCTCTGATCCATTGCCTGTGCCAAGGGTCACATGGTGAATGGAAGGCCTTGCACGCAGGAGAAGTACTTGGCGTATTTAAAAACATCATATATTTATCTCCTAATGTTAAGAATTTATCTTGATTTGTTTATAATTAACTAAGAATAATTTTAGTTTTATATGTAGGCTAAGTGCCTCCTGTTTTGTTACTTGCACTTTCAATTCACATTGACTGAGTCTTGCTAGATGAGGTAACCCAGGGATGTTTGAACATATTCTTTCCTGTTAGAAGCTGGAGAAAATAGTACACAGTTCAAAATCTAATTCAGGTTTTAATTGCATCAGCTGCCTGGAAAGAAGCAAACATTAATAAAGGTAAATATTTTCTGGTATTAGAAAAAGGAAAGTAAAAAAAACAAAATCCTTTTGCTTAGATTTTATATTATGTTGTTGACTATTACACACAGAAAAACCTCCAACTGAAACCGAACATAGTCTGCAGGCACTATTTGTGAGTGCAGTCTCAAAACTACTTTAACCTTCAGCTAAATGTCCCACTGTTTTAACCTTCCAAGACAGACAAGGATGTGTAGCTCCTGTGATGTAGTGTCCTATCTGGTCTTCTGAAACAGGTGAGAAACACAAAGAAAAAAAGCCCTCATACCTGGCCTGTGAAATATAGAATGGGCTTTGTTGTCTGCTATTTTGGAGGATGATATTAAAAAATGTGCATTCAAATAGAATGCACTATGGAATTTTATAATATTCCACAACATGAGTAAATCCTGCCTAGCTTTCAGCAACATTTACCTGAGGGTGTAGGAGGGCTGTAGAGGTCAATTTTCTGGTGTTAGTGTGCCTGGCTTTTTCTGCTTTATCTTTCCCTGTATCTGCTGTTGGTTAAATTACTGTGTCCACACACCAGCCCCAACAGCTGAGACAGCATTAAAAGCCTTTAAAAAAATCTGTAAATTCAAATTTTGGCTTTTTGCTGTTGTCTATATTTATATATATTAAAAAATCTCATTATTACAAGTTAACCAGTTGTTTGGTTGTTTTTTTTTTTTCCCCTTTGGCTGACACTTTTTTTAATAGTCTTTGAAGATTTGCTTCACTGCCAGAAAACTGACCACAAGAGAAACCTGGGTTTATTGAATATGTCAGTGCTCAATCTACTAATTTTCTTTGTGAAAACTTAATAGTAACCAGGTGCTTTGATACATGGCAGAAATAGTTCTTAATTTTATACTAGTCTCTTATAACACACTGTATACACACTTAACCAATTTGTAGTACTAGGCAAAAAGAAGATTTATTTTCTTATGAAAAAGAATTAAACCTAATAATACTATTGACACTTCTAATGTTACAAACATGGCATAGGCTTTATTTTTTTAGTCACTGCTAGTATTTTTTGTATCAGTTTCTGCTTTTGTTCCAGCAAGTGTTTTTTGCACAGTTTGTTAAGTTCCTTGTTTCTGAAGGGTAACACAGTAAACAGGTAACCTTCAAACAAAGCAGGGGAAGGCAGGAACCCTGGAAATCAGAGCCTGGCTGGTGAGCTTCCTTCCCCAGTCTTGCACAGGAGTTTAAGAACTGTTGTGTCCAGATTTTTCTGCCTGCAGAATAGATGGTAGTTCTCTGCTAAAAGACTGAGGTTTACGTTTACTTCTGTTTGCTAATTAGGTTTAGATGATACTCTCTATTTCCTTTTGCTATGGGATATGGGTGTTATATCAAGTTTGGTTATAATTTAGAGGAGTGATGCAAACCTTTGTCCTTAAGCTATAAAGGTTTATTACAGCACTTATTATTTACAAGGTGGTCTAGCAAAGTCCAGCTTCAACTACACAATAGAGGGGTATAATTCTATTCAAATGTATCAGTTATTTTAGGAGTGTTTTCACTTGCAATAGGCCTTTTGCAAAGTATATTGAACTTTATGGAAATGAACTACACTGCACTGTCTTGGAGTTGATGGAGCTTTATATTTTGTATTTGTGTGAAAGGTTTTAGCAGCTTTACTGAAATGGAATTCCTAATTTAGTGAATGGTAATATAGCAAAGAGTAAGAAAAAAGTGGTAATTCTTAGACAGAGAGTAAGAAAGTGGACCTGGGAACAAGAAATTTGAAATAATATTTAGTTTTAATTTAATGCTGTATGGTCTCAGTTTGCTTTTCTTCTGGATTGAGAATATGAAAAACTTGTGTGTTCATGTACTCTATTCCTCCAAATTATACTTTAAGACTAGATCTAACAGTAGTGATTATGCCATACATTTTCTTTTTCTTCTTTCAAATCTTACCCATTTTGTATTTGAAAACCAAAACTGTCAGTGGTCTGTTTACTTTATCTCACTCATGTGCAATGGAAATAGCTGGCATTTATAGAACACACAAACTATTTTTGCCTCAATACTCCATTTATGATTTATAGCCAACACGTATCCCTGATTTTCTTTTGAGAATGATCTTTATTGTCTTTGTGTACTAACTCATTGCAGAAGCACTTGTCTATTTTGAGCTAAACCAGACCTCTTGTAAAAAGAATCAAATTATTTCATCATGTTGAAATTGAAAAGCTATAATTACTTGTAATTGGGCTTCAGAATTTTTGAAAATTGGAAAATTCTTTTCCAGAGGTTTAGGATCACTCCAAATCATAACCTGTAGAAAATAGGAAATAATTTTCTGTTCAATTTAAGTGATTTAATTTACACTTTTGACAGCTATTTTCCTTTGATATTTTGGTAGGGTTAATCATTCAGCTATGGTGGTTATTACTAATTTTTTTTTCTGATATCCTTTATTCTATCTGGATTACAAGTTTATTTTGATTTCTATAAGCCCAAACAGAATCTGCTGCAGTTTGATAAGGATGTAGAGTAATTTTGGAATGCTTGAGTTTACTAAACATGTGCCTGCATTTTATTTATTTGTTTGTTTTTTTTTTCTGGTTTTTGTAGTTACCTCATTCTGTTTTAACATTGTGTTTTGAAAGCACAATGTTTTTCAGTGCTTTAATCTGCCTAAGTTTAAGTGCAAGCTGGAAAAACCTGCTGTATCTTGTAGTTCTGGGTGCTTTTTCTTGTAGACTTGCAAGTCTGTAGAGCCTAGTTTAAAAATAACTGCTTCAAATCTTCATTCCACATTACTACTACTACTACTACTAATCATCATCATCATCATTATCACTATTGCAAAGAGCATGCTACCTATTTACCTTTTTAAAAAATCTTTTTTAAGAGACCGGAGTAGGTAGGGTAACTGTGTCAGATCACATTGTGTTCAGTACAGTAAGCAGCCAAGACAAGTCTTCCAAAACCCTAATGCTCTGGCAAAGAAAGTAACCTCTAGAGTTAGCAGAGGGCTCAAGGGATTATGGCCAAGCAGAAACTGAATAAAACTAAAGTAGCAGACAGGATCCTGCAGCATGGGACTTGCAGTCAGAGGCAGACCAGCTAATTGTCACCTTTAGGCTTGAGGTTAAAACTAGATTCTGGGTCTCGCAGAGTCTTTTTCAGCCCTAACTGTGATAGGGGGAGAAGAGTGGGTAGAGAGTTTACACACAGGGGGATTTAAGGACAATTACACACAATGAAAAACTGTGGTGGAGAGTAAACCTTACTGCAAGCCTTGTCTTTTCCATGTTGATTTGGGACAATCACTAGGTCTGGGCACATACTGCTTGAGTTAGGCTTTTGGTAGGCATATTTCAAGTCATTATGGGTCTTTTTAATATTTATCACCTGTGGTATGGGCCAGTCCATAAGGATGTATGGAAAAAGTCAGTTACCTGCTTCTAGCACTCATGTCTATCGTGAAGGCAGGAGATCTATAGACGAGATGGGTTTAAACACAGAAAGGAACATCTTGCAGTGGATAAACAAATAATATAGCAATTACATACCCATTTTCATCAGTCTTCATTCTATCCCAGTGAAAATTGAGGTGTGGAAAGAGATTTGGCCATGGACATCTTGTAAGCCAGTGGTAGAGCCAAGGATAGAAACAAGCTCTTTGTGTTCCTGTCTGGTAGTCAACATCATAAGACTTGAGGCCAGCCAGTATTCTGTTTCAGGAGTAGTGCAGTGCCAGAGATATAATTTCTAGTAGTTACTGAGACCTAACTTTATTACAGCCTCTGACTTTCTATTGACATTCATCTAACTTCAGTGTCATGATTTTCTTTATAGTCCAATTCCTCAGCTGGTTAAAAATACCACTTAAAATACCCCATATTCTTGTAAGGGAAGCAGGTGGACTGTGCTAGAGTTAAGACAATGTTGGATATCATATATTGGCATTATGCAGCAACCTGCATTGTTCACTGAATGTCTGGCACTATACAGCCAGTTCATCCTTCATTGACAGTTTGGTTTGTATGATTGGACTTTTTTTGGATCAAACAATTCTCCTAATCCAGAATAGTTTCAGATTTAAATTGAACCAGAAGCCAAGTACAAATCTATGGTTTTGTTATTTTTAAATTGGAATAGCTCAATGAAAAATCTGATCTCTTGATGGAGGGATACATTCTTCTTTTTTTCTTTTTTTTTGAGATGGTTTGATTATACACAGAGCTCTTATTTCTTTTTTTTTTTTTTTTTAATTCATCTTGGGAATACCATGTTTTCCCAAGATGAACAATATTCTTAAAATTATTTTTGAGCTGAAACAGCTATAAGAGCTTTTCTAGATCTTTTTTACTGGCTTCTTGCCAATGACTGCTGTGGAAAGTACATCTTCATGCGAAGAAGTGTGTGTTCTCTTTGAAGGTTAACAAGGGCCTGCAGAGCACAGCCTAAGCATCTGGTTCATGAGATTAAAAACCTTAGAAGGAAAGCGCCGTAGACCTCAGACGATGAGTAACCACCTTAAAAAGAAGGATAGGTGTGAACAGACAGCCTAAAAAATGGGGGGAAGTATTGATCAGCAGGAAATTTGTCTCTTTTTAGTGAACAAGAAGTGTTAGGCTCTACTGACGACTGATAAAAATCAGGCTCTCAGATTTGGCAAAGGGCATTAAAAAAAGTAATGAGAAGTCTAGTAGGTGATTACTCTGAAGGTTATACTAGGATAGATCTTATTAAATATTTTCATTATTGACCTGGCTGCACACACACACAAAATGAAATTGTAGTTTTGAAAACCTGCTGAGGGCATAGACATGGGAGATGTTGGTATGTTGGAGGGTTGGAATGACACAAGAATTACATTATATTGATATCTAGAGCCTTAGAAATTGGAGGGCATGTAATCAGAATGCAAGGTTGGTCACTTAGAGACTAGCAAGGTTTTCACATAACATTTGGGAGCTTGGTGGGAGGACTCCGGCAGGTTGTTGCTTCTCCAGAAATGCCTCCATTGCAGACCTTAATTTAATGAGTTTTCTCTTTCCTGATTTATTTCCTAGATGCCAGATTCCTGACAGCTTATTAAAAATTAAACTGCTAGCAAATTTACAAAATCTATGTTGTGATTATTTTTATGCTTTTGATGAACATCCATTATAGGATTTTATCCTTATAATTAGAAAATGAAGTCATTTAGGGTTTTTTGGTATTTTCTTTTTTTTTTTTTCCTCCTTTATTTTTTTTTAATGTACCAGAGAACATCAAACAAATATCCCATCATTTAGTTAAATAGACATATGACACTGTGTGACACAAATGATCTTTTGGACCATGTGGTGTTTGCTGTCCACATAAAAAAGCATATCCTGAAATAATTTTCTTGACAGTGCTTCAGGGTTTGTTTGGAGGAGGTTTCTATCTTCATACATACATATAAAAACATAGAAAATAATCCAATATTGTTTCTGAAGCTGGAAGTTAATACTGGCCTCATAAATATATTATCTCATACTATGGATTTCCTGGGTGTAAAGCTGTTGGGGTGTGAGTTTCCCAACAGTAAAAAAGAATCTGATACAGCATTGAGGAGTGAATTTATACCCAGATTCTGGCAATATTGTGGATGCTGTGCTGGAGTGCAGTTACACAAAAAGGCTGTGACTCTCTGCATGATTAATATTTTTTCCTCTGTTGCTAAAGAGATACTGGAAGGAGCGTTCTGCGCCATTGGGGCAGCTCTGTGTCCATGGAGAAGTCAGTATGAAATAGAGAAGTTCTGAGTTGTACTTCTTAGAAAGATTCTATATTATTATTATAAAATCCTATTTCTGGCATGTTTTGCTTCCTCTACCCACATGCGTATGCATATCCCTTCCTTTTCGTAACAGCTCTTCTCTAGCTCATTCACCAACGTGTAGCTGAATGCATTGGTCCACACCCTGTTGACCGATGAAATCCTCTCATTGCAGATTCCAGCTGCATTGATTCTGGCCTTTTCAGCTCTGTGGGAGAGCGTCTCTTACCCCATTAGCTGCCCAGCTGGTTTCTCACACCACTGAAGTGAGTTCTCCCCTCCCAGCTCAGGTCCCCACATCCCATGTGCCACAAGTGTTTTTCTCATGGACCCCCGATCTTCCACCCTCTCCTTAGTCTGTTGACTAATTTCTCCAGCATGCCCTACACAGGAAATGCACCTCTCCCTCCACCTCTTCTTTCCTCCCTCTGGGTTCCCAGGATGAGAAGTTGCAATCCTTCCCGTTGTGTGTGCAGGTGCAGCCTCGGCTTGGTATTGCCAAGGGGAGAGAAGGGAATGGCTGGAGGAGCAGGGAATCTCTGCCTGACCAGAACCAGCTGAGCAAGAGGGAGTTTCTTAACTACACTGTGATTCAGATTCCTCTGGTGACAAGAGGGACATTTCTGGGAGTTGAAGGATGGCATGCAGAACTAGTAATTATCAAAATCTAACCAGAAAGCTGTTTTTTTTGTTTGTTTTGAAAAGGTAACAAAAAAACTTGAAAAAAATATTCCTAAAATATATAAGCAGACCCACTACATTTTCTGAAGGGCTGAAGTTAACAGAATTTTTAATTGTTATCTCATACTTTTCCTCTATGCCTGTGGGTCTTACTGTGGAAAGAAGATTTTTTTGTGTACATTAAGGCCTTCCCATGCAATTTGGAATAACTTCTAATATCCTTTTATAGTTTGCTAAAGAAAATAGTGATTTTATGTATCTATAATTCTGCGCTTTATATATGAATTATTGTGCTGTTACTTAAAATCGTTTGCAGTAAGATAATTCAGACTTCTCTTTGAGTCAACCCTAAGAAAATATCTGTAAATTAGTGCTAATGGTCAGTGTAGCTGAGAGAGAAACTCTTTCATGTTTGGAATTGACTGTAAGATTGAACTTACTCCAATTTATTGCAAAGTCAATATTCAGTTTAAAAATTAAAAAGGTTAATAATTATTAGGTTTTCAGAGGAAAAGTACTAGTGTTATGACCTGCCTAACATCATACAGCTACAAAAATGCTATAAAATGATTTTTTAAGCTTATATTTATAGTGAGTAGTTGGCTCATTCCTTCATCTCACTACTTATGCATCCATGAACTGTTAATTAATACTTTTGCAGTAATTACAGAATATTTTAAATATACATCATTCTTCTGAATTTTAAAAGATCAGGAATTTTTTATTAATTTAAAAGGATAATAGTACTGACCCACACTTTCATCAACTCTTTAATAAAGAGGTGCTTTTTCACATCATTTAAATTTTTACATTTTGATTGCAAGAAATAATAAAAGGTCTTTTTTTTTTCATACTCTTTTTCCATTTACTCTTCTAAGCTGGGTCACCATTGTATCAAAAAGGGTCATTGTTTTCCATAAA
Organism: Molothrus ater; assembly: GCF_012460135.2. Classification (NCBI taxonomy): domain Eukaryota; kingdom Metazoa; phylum Chordata; class Aves; order Passeriformes; family Icteridae; genus Molothrus; species Molothrus ater. Next base: position 94,980,323 of record NC_050478.2, on the reverse strand, counting down.
AAGGTGAGTGATTGCCTGCAAGTATTGATAAAAGGGGAAGTTGCATCCTAATTCTTTGGACTCCTGGCATGCAATTTTCTTTATACAGGGAGCTGAGGTTTGTAATAGAAATTTTAATTCCATTTAGTTTCTTCTTCTTTTTCACCACTCTGTAACATGACTGGGAATGTTTAACCCAAATAATTTGGTATCTTCTTGCAGTGGAGCTTCTCCTAGTGCTCCTTGATATATGGCTGCCATGGAGCACAGAAGAAACCAGAGCACAATTTTTAGATGAGCAATACAGTGTGAAAAATTCAGTGGCTAGGTTTGTGGGGAGAGATAATACCTCATAATTGAACAGCTGATACCCTTGGAAAAGACATATAAACTTCAGGCACTTCTAGCTCTTCCTCAGATATGAGGTAGCATTTGCAGCCTTTGAGCTTGACAGAAGTAGAGATCAATTGCCTTGGAGCGTAGCTGATGAGGTTTATTAGAAACATCCAGAGGAAAAGAGGATTGCTACTTTTGGAGCAGAGGAATAGTTGTAACAGGAGAGACAGCAGGAGAAAACAAGAAAAGTGAAAATCAACAAGCACAGTTCCTGCAGGACACCCATGCTGTCTGATCTCAGCCTTCCAAAGTTGGGGGTCAGCTCCCTGGAGGCAAGTGTACACTGCCAAGGAGATGCCTTGCTTGGGAACAGGGAGGTGGTGGAATGGTGTAGCAACAGGGAAATGGGTTAGAAAGATGAAGTCATTGGCTGCAATAGAAAATATCCCACATATCAAGAAAGGGGGCTCTAGGTGATTCTTTTAATCTTTACTCTAGTTACTTTTCATGTGATGTAAAATCTCTCTTTATAATCATCTGCAAACATATATAAATTGTGTGCCCTGGCTTGCGTGTGATGTGAAGAAACATTTTTGGATTTCATCACGGTCATATTTTTAATGCTGGTTTTAGTATTACCCCTTTTAAGTTTTGGTGGAGTTTGTGTGTTTTGTTTTAAAGCAAAGAACAAATAAAGATAGCACTGTATTTTCTAAACTTACGACATCCAAGTAATGGCAAACTGACTAGTTAGTTGTGGTGCATATAAAACTGTTTGTGTAAATGTTTATTTTCCTGTGTCATAGCCAGATTGACTCACTGCGAGCTATCCGCTTTCAGGAATTGTGTTAGACCACACAAATGTGGAAGCTGGAGGCACAGATGCTTGATGAAGGGCCATTGCTCTGTTCCTGCTTAAATGTGCCTCTTGGACTTGAGTAGGTGATTTTCAGTAAGCAGTTTGTTTATAAATCTCTATTTGTGAGTTATTTGCTCACATGTGATACAAATCATGACACAGTTTGCAGAACTGAATAGGCTGAGCAAATATTTCCACAGATTGTTTGTATCTAAGTAACTGGATCTATGCCCATGGCAGCATGCATCTGCTCACCTGTTCCACATTCATGTGTTTAAGGACCCTTAAATTTGGCTGCCTTGCATTTGCTGCAGTTGTCTCACCTTTTCTTTCTCTTGACTCAGTAGTGAGATGTTCTGAGCAGGACACTCTCCCTGCCTGCAGAGAGAAGGGAAGGTGAGCTGTGTTTGTTTGGAGCAAGTCTTTTGCTTTTATGCTGTGTTGTTGGGTACTTTGTGGTTTTGCATAATATTGTTTACAGAGTACACAGTAAAGCACAACATACATGTGCAGCAGATTGGGTCAGAAGGGAATGGAAGAGCTTACAATGGACTACATTGAGTGTGCTGAGCTGAGAAATACTTTGTGATACTGGTCAACCTTTGCTTTTGATTCTACATTAAGGCTCAGAGATTTCTGATTCCTCTTGTACCTCAAGAAAGTAGGTTGTATGTGAAGACTGGGAGGTGTAATATGTTTTGATCGTCTTCTTAATCTGTGTAAGTGGGCATTATTGGGCTCTAAGATACACCCACAAAGCAGTTCTACTTAGTCTGCTAAGTCTACTGCTACTAAGTCTAAACACCATTACTTAGGCCGGATGCAACACATCCAAATGACATTGATCATTTAAGATTGTCTTTCCATAGGAACTTTTATGGAATAAGTGTTAAGGGACGCACTTTTTTGCAGTATTCCTACAAGTTCAGTTGTCTTAAATGTGATTTATTTCCTTGAGACATAGTTTTGGTGGTGTTTGTGATGAGGCTTTGCAGATTATTTAGGCATGTGACTGTTTTTCTGAGGTGGCACCCATGTTTTACAAGCAAATTTAAGTTTTAAAAGCAAATACAAGTGATGGGAAGCAGTGTTTTGTTCCTGTCTCTTTCAGAGTGCTATACTAAACATTGTCATTTCTTTACCCTGATAAACTTCTGAGTCCTAGTTTAGCTGCTGTCATAGGCTACTGTGTTACAGTTAATTGAACAGATTATTCCATTTGCTTCTATTTTTATTTCAAGAATTTCTGTTTTAAAAATTGCAATTTCTTAATTTCAAGAATTTTATAATATGGACTGGTTGACACTTTTGTCTTCTAAGGATCACTTAGAGAATCATATTTTACATTTTGCCTGTTTGCTAGTGCAGTAAGTACTGTAGTGTAGCGGTATAAGGTTTTTTTAACTTTTACTGTCAACCAGTAGTGCCCTGTAAATCCCAGTTTATTGGGAAAATTTGCTGTACGGTTGCTGTTGCAAAAGTTGAGACTCGAGAGGGAGATAAACTGAGTGTTTTAGGCAGAGTTGAGAATGTATGAAATGTAATGTCTTAGCACATCCTGTGTTCTTACTGATGCATTTTAAACCTTTAAAAATAATAAACCCCTAATGCAAAATATGAAATCTTCAGTAAAAATTAGAAATCAGTGGGTTTTGAAAATACCTGATTATGAGAGTATTACATTTTGTAGATGAAGACATCTATCAGCTATGAAATCTTTTGATTATATCTCTACTTGTGACACTGAAACACAGCATCATCCAGATTTTATTCTGTGGTGGGTATGTGCTGCCATTTCTGTACTTTCTGAGTTGCTTCCTTCTCTCCTCATTTTGAAAATTTTTGAGGAAATTTTATTTTGTATTGTTTCTATTAAGGGCCATAGGTCTAGAAATCTGGTCTACCAGTGGAAATGCTTGTGGTATCAAAAATACTGCAGTGGAGGAATGTTTCATAATATATATGAAGTGCAAAATACTTTGCTGAAGAAAAGGTGGACTAGCATTAGATGAATGGCAGTGTATGCTTGTCGTTATCTAAATATTGACTTTATTTTGAACTTTCCTTCTCTCTATTGGAGAAGAGAGTATTGGGAATCAGTACACACCAAAAACTTTACAAAGCAAGTATTTTACCTGCCATACTCGGATGTAATGTATTATGTGTTCCAACTGAAGAGCAAGATGCATTTCTAAACAGAAGGAAAAAGGGCTTATGGCTTTTTGTGATCTCTGGCAAGTTACAAAGTACAATCCATTTCCCTGTTTCTAGCACCATAACTCCTCCCTGGACCTTTGTAGTTCATGTACGTCTCTTAAAAGGTCTGTCAAGCAAAGCAAAGCATTTGTTTGGCATGCTGCTGCTGCTTTGATTTAACAAGGGTAGGGGGCGGCCACTGCTACAGTCTGGTGCTCTAGGCTCGCCATGGCCCAGCAACCAGGAACCAGCCTGCAATGGCCCCGATATGAACTCTGGTGTCTCCCTCATGTAGCACGTCATCTCCTGTCGCCTGTGCCAGCTACACTTGCATGTCAGCACAGACAAGCTCTTTGACACAAAACTGAGGGAAAAAAGACACTGGACTGGAAAATGTATCAGCTCCACCCTGATGCTAATTCTTTTTTCCTAGACTTTCTTAATGCTCCAGCACTTCTTAGTTTATGAGAAGAGGTCTTGTGAATGCGTTAACGCTTCTACAAAGCAAGTGTGTTGCTGGCTTGTGTGCTGGGCTGCAATGTCAGCCACTGCTTCCTGTATCAGGCTGTCTGCCTCTGGGCATTGAAATTAAGCACGGTACAGCCAGGGCTCAGCAGACCTGCATGCAATTCGTCTGAGTAGTCAAACACAGAGAAATGCCTTACAAGTTTGCCATATTCCTCTGATTTCTGTAAATCCATGTCTGGATTCCATTATCACATAATTGCAGTTGGACATAAGATCCCACTAGAAAACAGTTCTGACCAAACCAGCATTTTAGAAATGGTCTACTTCTGCGTACTTGAGTTGAGTTTCAATACTGGCAAACCAGTCAAAAGAGAGCTTTGTCTGCACTTATAACTAAGAGCCAAGGACTTCTTGGTCATGAGAGGTAAGATTTTGTGTAGTTCTCTCTGTGCCCCAGGTTCACTTTCCTTGGGCAAATTACTAAAGTCAGCAATTTCAAACTTAGGAGACTGGAGTTAGGTGTTGACAGCCATCTTTAAGTACCTAAATAAGTGGTCTCATTTTAAGAGGTCCTGAGCACACCATTCTTTTTGACTTCAAAAGAAGCTGCAAATGCTGTGTCCACTTTGATTAATTGAAAGGCTGACCATCAAAGTGAAATTATGTTGCCAAGCTAAAGGAAAAGAAATAAAGACTTAGCACACTGTGTAAATCAATCGCAGATCAGAGTTTACTGGGTATAAAACGTACAGCATCTTATGTGCCCTTTTGTACTTTCTGAATCTCACTGGGCCCAAAACTACAGCAGAAAACCCCTCACGGTTCGTGAAATATGGCAATGCCCAGAAACATTTGCCAGTTTAGCCACTGAAAAATAGATATGGCTGCTCAAAATTTATACTGTTTGCTAGGGCCTTAGGTGAAAAGAAAACGGAATTTTAAAATGCTTATTCTTTTTCATTTGAAGGTAATGTCTTAAATCCTCGAGAGATGAACAGCCTACTACCTTCCCCTACTTTGACTGATCTGTCTTAGAGACATGATTTACACCTTATTATAGTACTTCAGGTTACGGCCTCTGTTCCTCAAAGTTTTGTGGAGATAGGTGTCTGGGGAGGAAAGAAAAAAAAGACACGATAGAGTGCCCTGATGGAAAGAAAGGCTCCAGTGTGTGTGTGTGTGTTTGTGTGTGTGTGTGTTGGTCGTGTTTGCCAGTCCTCACAGCAGAGGAAATGCTGTGTGCAATGGAAAGTTCAGCTGGGTACTGAGTAACTCTTGAGGATAATATCATGAGAAGACAGAATTTGCTAAAACCACTGTTTGCAGAATTACAGGGTTTTTTTGGGCTTGGTTTGCCAGCTCTTACACCCTCATGGTGTTTCCTGGGTTATCAGCACATTGAGGCAAACCAGAGTGCCAGGTTTAAACATGGCATTTGTAGTGCAGATACATATTTGGTATAATGTAGACTGAGCCATCAGCAGTGCTTTTACTCAAAATTTCTGCAAATTTGACACAAAATGAATGTTTAGTACTGAATAACGGAATAGTTTTTCTCACAAGTGTGTCGCCTTCCTCATCTTAGCAGCTCCTTGCCACCAGCACCCAAGTACTGATCTGCCTGTACAGCCCTCTGATGCATCTTCTAGTGACAAGAGACTGCCATTACTGGTATCTGTGGGTGTGGAACCAGGAATTGCTTCCATCCTTTCTTGCTTGACCTTCGATATGGGGAGGTGTGTGTGAGTTTGGAAATCTGTTTTATCTTCATTCTCTCCAGGACTTCTGTATACAGCTGAAGGCTAGGTGATAAGTTTTTGTCATGGCTCTTTTATATTTCTGGCACACGTTCTGTTATCTGATAAGATTAGTAAGTCAAGCAGCGTGAATGATTATTAAGTATAATTGCTTGTTTATATAAATATGACAGTAAAATAGGTTACTCACACAGGCCAAGTGACCCAATTATTCAGATTTTGATTGTGTAGAGATGTGTTATATTGCTACACTTCAGGGAAAGAAAACCTATGTTGAATTGCTCAGTAAGTTTTTTTTTTTTTTACAGTGCTAGCAACCCTGCTGATGAGGAACTGCTGGAGAGTACCTCAATACTATATGTTGTATTTCTGTCCCTAGGAAAACAAGTTTTTGTAACCCCCTTAATAAGTGACCATTTCCTGTAGTGAATGTTGATCTACCCAGGTCTTCCTGTCAGAAAGTTCAACTGGACATAAGTCATACCATTAGGTTTCAGCCCAAGTCTTCTATAGCTCCTACTTGATATTTTCAGCTTGTTGATTTAAAAGTGGGCTTGGGGATTTCCATTAGGATTTCTGCAGGCTTTATCTTAACCCATATGCAAAAAAGTCTTAAAATTATATGGACAGCTTCATTTTTTCAAAACACTTGGCTTCAGTAGAAGCTAGCCAAACTGAGGGAGCTAGTATTCTCCGAGTCAGTGTTTTTTGGCTGATCGTAGCCTTTGTAGTTTAGCCAGTTGTTTAAAAATCCACAACACAACCAAAAGCACCTAAAACAACAGTAAAACCCCAGTAAAGCAGAAGAATGAGTGTGATTAATCTAAACTTTAGACTTACAGTGATTTCTTGCTCTGCCATGCCCATTTATTGGTAGCTGAGCAGCAGACCATTGTAGCAGTGCAGAGGTCTGTAAAAACAGGGCTTCCTCCTGCAGCTTCCTGTTGGGCAGGAGCAAACACAAACTGTACTCTGCTGTTAAGTTGTGCATAGCCCATCTTTACGTGTATCTCCCATGACAGACCTTTACTGTGCACCTCAGGGTCAGCCACTGGATGCTGCTTTATTTCAGATCACAAAACTGATCCCTGCAGTCAGATTTAAAAGAACAGGCTATTGCCCAGTTCACAGAGAGCAGCTCTGGCCCTAAGGGAGGCCAGCTTCTAGACTGGGATCTCCAAGCAAGGTTTCATTACTCTTCATTTCCTCCAGAAACCTGGCTGAGCGACAAGGAAGCTGTTCAAAAATATTTTATCAACATTTTCTTTAAGGAATGTGGATTTGCCCAAAATGAAACATTCTAAGGAAGTGCAAACTTCTAACTTGTTTCTACCTTCTTACCTAGCAAATTTTCTGGGACTTCATGGCAGTTTGCTTGAGGAAATTTGTTTGAATTCACATCCTCCAGGGCCTCCACTTCAGCATGCCACTGAAACAGGAGCCTGGCAGCAATGGTGCAGCTGGGAGATCTTGGCCTCCTGGCAGGAATGCCCTCAGAAGTTAACAATTTCGGGTGAAATAGAGAAACTGGAATTTATATAATGAATCTACAAGGAATTGTTTTTTTCTAAGGTGTAATTTCACTGCAGTTGATCCAGCTAGTAAATAGTCAATTGTAAAATACACTGCAATGTTTAGAGACTGAAAGTTACTCAAATTACTTTACCTTCCCTCAACCGGTCATAGAACCAAGTCACAGAATCTTCCAGAACTGGAATAGCCAGCTGCTCCCCTTTTGTTAAGGAAAGGGACATGTATGTTTTTGTGTATTTTTTGTGTTTTTCTGGTGTTACTTTTCTGTCTGGGGATGCTTTCTGGATGCTGTAGATGTTCCTACTTGGAGCTCAATTTAGAAGTCTTATTTATAACTAAAGAAGTTCTGATATAAAAACTTACAATTAAACCAATACTGGGGTTTTTTTTAGGACATTGGAGAAAATGTGCAAAGGTAATACTGCTTGGTGTTGCACTCATATTTATGTCTTTATGTTAAATCTGCAAAAAGCATATACAGTTAGGTTAGTTTTGGATTTTGTTGTTACATGTCTCAGGTATGTTGATGTCAACCTTCCTTCACCGTGAAAATAGTCTTGTGTGGGCCTGAGAAATTCTGGGAGCACTCCCAATATTCAGTTGAACTGACAGACATATTCTTAAAACAAGGGTTGTGTTGGGTTTTTTTTGGTTGTTGTTGCTGGTTTGTTTCTTTTTTTCCGTCAATAAATTTTATGTAACTCAAACTAATAACATTTAACAAATTCACATCCATTGAGTTTATAATGTTGGAATTAAGTGGTTTTTCATACGCACAGATAAACATTCATGTAAGTGCATAATTACAATTAATGCCAATTTTCTTTTTGTTGCAACTTTAAATAGTTGTATGTTGCTTGTAATTTTTGTTTTTAAATTTCTTATTTATGTGCAAAAATAAATGTACCCCTTCCCCTATTTCTCTCTATTTGGAATTGGATAGCAATTGCATAGCAACATGATTGTTAGTCATGTTTGCTAGGGAGGTTAGAACTGTGAAATCCTGTTTTATTGCTCTAGCAAAATTGTAGGATTTGTGGAGAGAAACACCCCCCCCCAAAAAAAAAAAAAAAAAAAAGAAATCCCAACTCCAAAACAAAACCAAACTACTGAAACAAAAACATAAAACCCATAGCAAAATCTATAATCTATGAAAAGTATGTGGCTCTTCTTCTCACTATAATTGCTCCACTACTTTTTCAGATATTTTCAGAGGTCTTTAATTATTTAAAATTTATATGACATTTTACAATTGCTGTTATTTTATACTCTGAAAAATTGGTTACTTTCATGTCTGAAATCACAGAGAAATCATATGAACTAAATATTACATTCTTGCCACTGCTTTTATGCATTGCATGTTTAGCATCTAACTAAAATGCGAGTAGAAAGCTCATCTTGAAAGAGACTACTTAATTAAAAATTAAACGATGAATTAAAACTTAAATTATGCAAAACTAATAAGCTACGTTACCAAAACACACAATTAATTTGCTACAATATATGGAAAGAAAATGTTAGCATTTTCACTTTTGTTTCATGTTTGCATTGCAGCCTGCACAGTCTGCTGTTTTGGAATTCCTCACCTTGAAATATTTGACATATCTGAATTAAGATATAAATCAGTGACTTTTAGGTTGTGAGTTTTGCAAAACTCGTCAGAGATTAAAACTTTGATAGTGCAAAGGAATCTTATAAAGTGGGGTGAATCCAATTATTTTTCAATTAGTGCAATATCACTTCTTTGTATAAGATTCAGATCAGTGCATCGTATCACCTTGTGCAAATCGATAGAGTAAAAATGGACTTGTTGACAAAAATTGCAATTTAACCTATTGCTCTAATTCCATGGTATAACAGGTTTTTTTTTTTACCAGAATTGCTTTCAACTAATTGCAAATGCTGAGATTCTGCATACAGTAATTATGTGTGCTTACCTTTATAGAGACCAGATGAAACATGCCTTTAAATTCTGTGATCCATTTAGCTGTTTAAAGGAGATATTCCCTAAGTCCTGTTTTATTAGTAGATGTGGGGATGTGTTTCTATGTGTCTAAAATACTGCAGTGGCCAAATGCTAGACATGCTGCAAAGTACTCAGTGCTTTACTGTAACACAAGCAAAGGGAGACATTTTCAGTAGTATCTGCTGGTGTTTTTCATGATTATATTCTTCAACCTGAGAAAAGATTAGATGGCTGAAGGAAAAGAATTAGGGAATTAAAGAAAACTCCATCTGATTAAGTTAATTATGATGCTTGAATCTAATACTTTATTATTGCTGTACCCTGGAAGGTGGAACTACATTTACATTTGCATTTCTTTACATTTTAGTATTACATAAAATAACATTTGCTTTTAATGTTTCATATCAAATATCTTCAGCACTTTTCTCTCAGGTCTTGCTAATTTAGCCTTTGTAGCTATATAAGTAGTTGTTTCTCTGGCATTATAATTTAAAAGTTTACATTAAAAATAAAATCAATACAGGGATAAAAGCATGAAGAGTACAGCTAAAATAATTTATAATAGCTCTACTGGTGATGAAAATCTAAGGAATGAATATTGTGTATAATAAAGGCAATTATCTGAGCTGCTTATAAGGAAAAATACTGCTCTTGGTGTTGGGGGATGGAAAGAGGAGATCATGGAAGCAGTTACAGCTCTAATTTTCTGGGTTGAGCTATGTTAGCCCTGGCTTAAATTGCAGCAGCCTAGAGGTACACGTGCCATCTGAGGATTGCATTCTGCCCTGACATCTCTGTGACTGTGTCGCAGAGGTGTGGGGGAGAGAGAGCAAAGGCACTGGCGTCTGCTGGGGATTTGCACACACTGGGCGGTCTGAAATTTCTTCAGTCATCCTCTCACACGTCAAATGCAGGCTTTGGTTGGTTTGCACAACCTAAAGTCCAGTGGAGTGGGTTGTGATAAGAAAACTGGCTTGGTTTTTAACCTGAGTGATTTTTCTTACTTCTGCATTTATCAGGTAAAAGTTCTCTCTTCAACAAAATGAAGTGTTTAATCTACTACCACAAAGAGTAAAATGTGAATAAAGATTGACTTGACATAATCCTTCTAACTGCTCTTGATGGACATCTTAAGATTCAGCTTAATTTAATTGAAATCTTAAACTCTGTCTTTTTGGGAAGCTCTTTTCTTTTATGTCCATGGTTAAGTGAGCAAGGCAATGACGTGCTCCCTTAACAACTGTTCGAGTATCATCGGGCTGATTGACTAATGTTTCTGCCCTTTTTATGCACTTCTGGTGTTCCATCATGGCTTTCTCCTTCCTGTGCATATAAGTGGATTTATCTGAATGATAATAAGCCAGATGGTTAGGTGGTAGGCCAGGTATTTTGAAGGTAAGCATATTCTTTGTCATAGAGCCATGTTAGCCAGGAGCTCTGCACCACATTTCAAATCCTTCAGCAGTCTCCCCAGGAGGTGGCAGCTGTAGAAGCCTAATGGATATCATCACCTTCAACTGTCAGCTCCTTTTTTCCTGTCTGTCATGACTGTTTACTTCTGATCATACCAGTTGACATTTATGTGTCACAATAGAAAACTGAACCAGTGCAGGAGTAAAGGCGACACTGGGTTTATGGTTACTTCTTGTATCACAACAGGCAGCTGGCAACTCATTAACACCATGTGGAGTGTCAAGCATATAGTATATTAAATAAAATTAATGCCTACAGGCCCTGCAAATAAGGAGATGGCCATAACAGACAATGAAATTACATAAATGGTTGAAACAGGAATAGTAGAGGTGACAGATTTAAAAAAAAAGAGAAAAAAAAAAAAGAAAGAAAAAAGGCAGGGGGCAGGGATGAGTCTGTGCCCCCGAAGCCTTTGACTGTCATTCCTTGTCATTTTCTTATTTACCCTCTGAAGAAGGACATGTGGCATGGGAGAGTTCTGCCAGGCATCTGGTGACTTACTGGAATCTCTGTGTTTGGCAGCAATGGTAGTGTTAAGATCCTCAAGGATATCCTCCCACATTCTCTTTAGCCATTACTCAACAGTGAGCCTGAGTACAGAAGAATTGGGGCCACTTGTGGTGATCCAGGGAGAGAATGTTAGCTTGAGTTTGGTCCTGAGAGTGATAGAAAAGTGCTTCTCTTCATAAATAGCTAACATGGCTTTATGTAAAGCAGTCTTGGAGTCCTTTACTTAGATTCTCTGGAATAACCACTCTTCTTTTGTATTAGATGGGTTATGTGGGCCATTGGTCATATGCTTTGCTCTATTTGCAAATACTGCTCTCTGACTTTTGTCTCATGTAGTGAATGGTTTTGCTACACCATGGACTTAATTTTCACAGGTAAAACACCTGAGGCACGTATATGGTGAAACAATTTATATAATTTAGGTAATTTATATCATATGAGGTGTTTCATCCCAGATAATCTCAAATTTACAAAAAGTTTTATACAGAGGTAAAACTTCTTAAAAAAGTAATCAATAATTGCAAATTATTTTCTATATCAGAATTTTAAACGTAATTTGAACGTAAATTGACATTAAGATCTTTTTACTTAACAGGAGTTTTATATCCTATTTGGGTTTATTTACCTAAATATGTTGGATAGAGGTGTTCCAGTTGTTCTACAGACTACTCAAATACTGTCAGGCCTTCCAGGAAGCATAGCAAATAGTGCCTAGAGGAAATGATGGGTAGAATTTAGTGCAGAAAATGTCATTACAATCATGAAATTTTATACTCGCTGGATATTATAAACCACTGAATTTTCATTTAAGTTAAACAGGCAGATCCTGTAGACTGCAAATAAGCTGTCTTTGGGCACTATTGGAACAATACTGTTCCTGCTAGTAGTATATGTTGGTTCAGGTGAGTTCAACGGGCAAGAATTTACACAGCACATCAGTCTTTTATGCCATTAAGCTGATTGAACCATGTTTAAAGAGAAAATGAAGAAAAAAAAATTGTTACTTTAACAAGCTGCTTTACAATTTCTCATAAGAAACAAGAAAAAAAAAATGGAACACCATTCATTGTCATAATTAAATTGCTACAAAAAATAATTGTGGACCAGTGTATTGTCTCATTAAAAAAAAAAAAGGTACCTGCTTTGATTTCATCTTTTGGCAGTTTATTTTATGCATTTATTGTTCGTTAATTAGAGTTCCTACATATTTGCCCTTCTTGCCTGATTGCCTTTGCCTTTTATAGCTACGGCGAGCTTTCCTTGCCTTTGCATTTGAGATGAGCTGAGATAGCCACCTACGGTGATTGCGTCAGTTCCCTTCATAATTTTTATTAATCCTCACTGAACATTTTTTTTTCCCTAATGAAAAGAGAGGTCTCCTGTATTTCATTTACTTTTTTCATGTTCTCAGGATCATCTATCATTCTGAATAGTTTCTTATATCTGTTCTTCCTCAAGGTGGCCGGGATGCTGTTTTGAGTGTGTGGCCCTGCTAGAGCCATGCATAGAGCTATAATAATGCTCTCTGACTCATATGTGACAAAAAGGTCAGGTTTTCAAAGGCTGCAGGGCAATCATGCTGACCCAACTACTGTAGTGGGCTGGCCTGCTTGCTGACAGTGGAGCAGTTGAAGTGGCATGCAGATGGCATAGGGGCATTGCTGCCTTTTCTGGTGTGACCATAGGATTTGGGGGATATGATGTTGATTACAATGATGCAACTACTGTTTTGTTTTTCCTACTATGCTGTCAGAGAACATCCACCACCATGTAATGAAGTGAAATAAGTGGATCTTTTTAAAAACTCCTGATGTGTAACTTCTAGACATTTTTTGCATAGCCAGAAGAGGTAAAGCAGCTGCAGTTCAAAATGCAGAATGGAAATACCGAGTTGTTTTTATTTTCCATTTAAATGACACATAATAAATAAAAAAGTAAGTGCCCATAAACTAGAAGAAGGATTAAAAAACACAAGGTTTTTATTTTAGTATTAGATCAGATTACTTAATGTGTTGCTCTATTTATTTTATTAACAGATCAAAGGAGATACTTAGTGAGCTTTGAGCAGTTTGTAAGCATTTGTGTTCAAAATTTTATTGCATTGTTACATGGACAATATTCTTTCATTCTGGGATAATGAGGAAATGAAAAATCCTATCTTGCATCAAACATTTAAATTAAAAAAAATTGTAGACACATCTTAAAAGGAGGAAATATGATCATTATGTATTTTTTCATCTATCTGTGTAGAATTGCCACAGAGCTGGTGTAGGTGACTTGTCTGTCTGTGGCCTTTCTCTCTGCTCAGAGGAATGTACATTGATTACCACCTTCCCCTCAGATGCTCTGGGCAGCACAGACCCTGCTTTGTGGTGACTTTATCCAGTAACTGGTGCAGGAGGCAGCAGCCAATGCTTCTTAGTGTAGGGAGCAATGTGATGCTCAGCTGTTGATCACCACAGAACCTTATTTCACTCTTCCTTTGCCTTACCCTATTCCTGGGCAGTGTAGGTGCCTCCATCTGATCATGGTTCATGGGGTTTCTGCCTGTGCCATGCTGCCAGTCTGGTTCTGGGATCATCCCTGCCCACTGGGGCTTAATGGGGGCTCTGCTCCCCAAGAGCAGGCTGTGACCCTGGGGTTGGCTGGCAGAGCCCAAAGGCAGAGGGTGCTGCCTCCTGCCTACATGCATGGCTTCAACCATGAGGGCCTTCTGTGTTTGGGTTTGTGGTGCCAACAACAGCCTGCCATTTTCACTAGAAGTCTCGTGATAGTGTGTATTTAGGTAAGAGTCCTGAAAAGATCACTTATTGGGAAGAGGGATATTCATAGTGATCTCTCTGCCCCCTGTACTGTGTGCTAAAGGCTCACAGTGCTGTAGGAGGCATGGAAATAGTTGGTTTTGGCTGGGGGTTGAGTGGCTGCTGGGGCTGGTGGGCTTCGTGTGATGGCTGAACATCCCCAGCAGCTCCAGAACCTTCCTCATCCATGATGTGAGGGTGTGATCCCTGCAGGAGCAGTGCTTGGTTGGTATTTGATGTTTTTTTTAGCCCTAGAGTGTGTCACTTCAGGGGGTGGAAAGGAGGAAACCAACCAGCACTTTGCACTGGCCACCCTTCCTGACCTCAGTCTTGGCAAAGCCATGAGCATCCATGCTGTCACATAAATGTTCCAATTGATTTGGAAGTAAATTGGAAGTGTGTAATTTTAGTAGGTAAATTACAGATATCCCAGGAGTGAGTTTATAAGCCATAAGACTCGTAAGGTGATTGCCCCTCTCCTCCAAAGGACTCTCCTCAAGCTCAAGTGGACAGAGATTTCTGGCCTATCTGGCAGAGACCATCTTACCTGAGTTCCTAGATCCAGGCTGAGAGCTACAACCTGCTTTTCCCCTTGGTAGTAGCTCTGTAGGAAAGGCAGACTAACTGGAGAGGCAGCATCAACTGTGAAAGCATCCATAATGTCAGGAAGAAAGTTCTCTTTACCACATCCAAATATTTTGCTGGTAATGGAAGCTGAGATAAATATGCTTGCTTGCTTTGTTGGTTTTTGGTAGACCTGCAATATTCACTGCATTATTTTCCTGGTTTTGTTTTCCTGTGAGAAGATAATCTCATTTAAAATTTTCTTTTGTTGGTAAAACTTCATTAAAAATAAGATTCTAACTGTTCTTGAGCAGATTTTTCTTATCTGTCTTTGATCCAGTTTGTCTGGAGAAGGACCAGAACAATTTAGTTTTTCTTTCTGTCCGAAAAGAAAATTATATGACACCGTCTGGTGTCCATATAATTTTTACAAAAATAATTATTTCTAGTGATACTTTATTGACAATTTGTTTGAAAACTGAACTAATGCCATACTTCTCATAGATATTTGCATCATTAATTTGTATAATATAACAAGTCAATTTGTAAACGTGTTTAATTAGATGTAGATGAAGATAAGTGGTGAGTACAAATACACATAAGTTTAAAAAGTTTGAAATGCATTTACTGGATGTGTCTTTTATCCTTGAAGTCCATTGAATAAAAATGTAAATCAGTGTAGCTAAATCCTACTGCTAAATGCAGTTTTACTTGCTCCTTTTTTTTCTTGCAGTAAGCACTGAAAGCATGAAGGCACGGGATTTAGGTGGATTTTTGTTCTAAAAAGAAAAACTCTCTGTTTTGAGGAATACTTTTATTAGGCTAACTGTTGTATCTTTGACAATATGCATGTACATTTTAAAGCTGTTTTGAAATAGACCATTTTCTAATTTAGTAATGATAGCACTGTAGGGTCTTACATACCGCTTTGATTCAATTTTGGGAAATGGGAGCTAACCACTTTAGGTATTTCAAAGCACACTGTATTCTTTGGAGTTGCATAATATAAACCAGTGTCAGTAGATTCTCTGAATGCCTGAATCTGTCCTTTTGAAGGCGTTTGCTATTTATTTCAAAATAAAAGGGTTACTGCAGAGGCACCTGGGCTTGTGAGGAAGCAAAGGGATGCTGACACCTGGCAGATAGTTTCCTGGCGACATAACAGGGTCTAAAATATTGAGGTGGACAGTGCTTCTTTGAGGTAGCGTGTACTCCATGCTGTGCCGCATGCTTTAGAGCTATGCCTGACTTTTGCCGGCGACAGCTCCGGCGCTGTGAGCTATCGGAGCCGCGCGTCGCTTCAGGTGTGCTCCCAGAGCCTGCAAAGAATCAAAGCATCTTGGCCGGGCAGCAGTCTGCCCGATGACCTTTTTCGCATGGAGCTCAGTGATGGGTTGTGAAGGGGAGAGCTGGTTACAGTCAGGACTGGGGGGACCTGCCGTGGCGTGACGGCAGGTTCAAATCAAACCCAATAGTTGCTTCTTGTACTTTCTTCCCGTGTCCTGCCAGCTTGCTGTATGGCTGCCACAACGGTAACCCTGTGAGTGGCTTGATTGGTGAGGATTTACATGTGTGCTAATTAGAGTGGAATAAATGATTGGCTGTTTGCTGCATCGCCATAAAGGGTGCCCAGATGTACACACTACGTGAACATAATGTGCACGGGCATGGCGCATCAAAGTTTGTCAGCTGCATTACCTCAGCAGGCTTAGGGCCTGTCGGAGAGCATTTGCTGATAATTGTCCCCTATGATTTAGTGTCTGACTTGGTGAAAGTGAAGGACCTCAAAGTACTGTCTTGGCAAGGGAATTTCTGATCGTTTAACAAAAGTAATAAATGAGCTAAAATCTGTCAAACGAGGGTAAAAAAAAATTTAGAGCTAAAAGCAAGCAGTCTTAACTGAAGAATTCTGCATGCTTGGAAATAGTTCGGAACATAACACTAACTAAGCATCAAATTAGCTGCTGCAATTAACAATAGACACTGAACAGAGTGTTTAATTACGCTTAATTTGTTGTGATACAGCACTAGTCTTCAGTTATGAAAATCCCCCAGAGGCCCAAGTATCCCCTGTATAGCTAAAATGCACTAAACTTAGCACACTTGGCTAATTTTACCAAAGAAAATACAGAACATTCCTTTTCACTTTAAAAATCTGCTTTAGATAAAGGAAAAATAAGTTTATCTTTAGAAATGATCATTCTATTCAAATCTCTCTTAAATGAAAAAAAAAATCTGGGCTATATCTTTTTTCATTAAAATATATAATTAAGACAAAATCCCACATGTATCGTATTTATGCACAAAAATCGGTAATATCTGATTACTTTGACAAGTAATTTTGTACTTACATGTTCACAATATTGATAATGTATTAATGTACAATGATTAAATGGTTAAGCTGCCATATTAAAGTTATGAGCAGGAACATTTATCCAGCATAGCTAAGCAGGAACAAAGACTGTCCATTTACAGATGGCATTATTCAATCTCCAAACTGCTCAAAGATGTTAGCATTATGGCATTGATTCTGAGCACTGATACTGCCTCACTCCAATGACCCAATAGAGTTAAGTGATAAGGTTAAGTTAATTACTGTATCTGTGCTATACAGCTTCCACATGATTACTGCTGAGAAAGATAGTGATTCTTCTTGCTTTAATTAAGCAAAAAGAGAATGAAAAGATATAATTGGTTTTTATAATAATCCTGTCTTATATCACTATCAACAAGCATCATGTTTTTTTCTACAACTTTGTTGCACGAATTCCTAGCAGCAAAATTTGAACAGTAGAATGTAGAAGTAAATTATTTAAATCCCTATCCTAAAACAGTGTCAGCTAAAGAATTAAATAGTTAATAGCTGTACTAATACTTCTGTAGCACCAAAGCGCCTGTGACAGTAAATTGTGTACCAGCTATGAAAAATCCATATTTGACAGCTAAAGACCATCTGCTATTTTTTAAAATTTCCACTATTACATTATTACATTTTAATAAACATTGTATTTTTGTTTCTAATAATGTATCAAATGGCAGTACTGTGGCTTTAATGTTGTTTTGTGAACAAGAGCTTTAATAGTATTTTATTTTAGATTTGCTTATTGGTTGTCAAAAATTGTTACCTTTGGTTTGAAGGTGAAAGGGAGTTGTAAAGGGTTCAGAAAAAAAGCCCAAGCAGTCTCCTGTAGGATAATGCTATTTTTTTTTCTTCTAGTCCTGCATATAATAAAATATATGTATATTGTGAGGTATGCAAAAGCAGTTTTACACTGAAAATAATGAATACAGATGAAAGCTGACAGTGAAAGAAGAAGAGATAGTAGGTAGGTAGGTTTTAGTCCTTCATGTGTTAAGCCCTGGTTCTATGAACTGTTCTGCATAGGTAATCCCATGTCTCTATATTGAGCTCTGCTAGGTCTCACAAGTTTACAAAGGTTTGCCCATGCAGACAAGATTATTTTACCATATCCTTGCTTATGTAAGTAACCTCATAACAACTGCTTCAGGTTCTTACCATTTTCCTAAATGCTGCCTCCCTAGCAGGAAGGGAACACATGTTGCCTTTCATTGTTGCTGCATTGCACAGGTGTTGGTGGTTAGTAAGCTGCAGATTTCTGCTTTCTTATTGTGTTTTGGGTTTTAAATAGAATTGTGATGTGTCAAATTCATTGTAACAGGAGGACTGATAGAGATTGTTAGATTAAAAATAGTCGTGCCTGTTTTCTAATTTTTCTCTACATGAGGAAAACCTTTTTCTTCCTCATCCTGTAAATAATTATAACTTTAAAACTTCATTGAACAAAAAAAATTTGAAAAAAGGTTCCGTGCTGCATATACAAATTTTTAGCAAAGTATTTGGTAGTCCAGGACAAGACATATATTCTTTACTAAGTACTATGAATATATTTTACTATTATTCTTTTATTCACAATAGTAAATTTTTATCTCTCCTTAGCAATGATTTGTTTGCAAATAGGATGCACTGAGATTAAAATTGTGCTGCTGGAGATTTTAAAAGCTTCTTGATACCCTGCCTATGGACAATCTCCTCCTATTTTGTAGCTACACAGAGTTAATTGGATAGTGTTCCATTTCTATAGAGGACTTGTATGCAATGGTATGAAGTTCAAACCATACTTCTTTCTCTCTATAATTCAATTTCTTCTTCTTGACAAAAATATTTCCTTGAAGCAATAAATTCTTAGTTTCTAAGTAAGAGAAGAAACAACTATGTCCAATGTTTGTGATATTCTTTTTTGATAGCAAGTGTGTTTAGATGCTTGTTTTGTGTTTATGAAAACACAGTAGAGCTGCTGTTGCAGAACCTGTTTATGAATAGAGACAATCTTGTATATAGGGATCCATGGTTGCCATGCAAGGAGGTCAAGGGAAGAAAAAGGGAGAGATATTCCAAATTATCAAACTCTAACATTTATAAATAATTTCAGAGTAGTTAAGGGTCTTGTTCGGAAGGAAGTCACTAGGACTTGGATGAGAATAGGGTATGAAGATATGAAGTAACATGTGAACTGTTTTAAAAAAAATCGTATTAGATTTTGTTTCTAGTTAATTCCATGAATTTGAAAATCTCAGACACAGAATTTATTGAACCTTTTCTTCCATTACCTCTCTACTGGTCTCTGCTCTCTCATTCTCAGAAGAGAAAACTGAAGTAAATAATCACTCTTAATTTAGGAGATATACTAAAGGATGTACTAAGAAATTATATATGTGGCTCAGTCAATATTAAGGATTGGATGGGTTGGCAGAGAAGATTCTGAAAATCAAGGTGTTTTGTGGCTTGGGGGTCCCTGTATTTTCTTGTTCAGTGGGTGAAGTGAGGATTTCCAGCTCTTTGCCTGTCAACCTGATGTCTTTTGTCAGCTCTGTAGTCAATTTTTTAAAAGGCTCTTGACATTTATTGCAAACAGATGCAATGACAATTGAAACATTTTCTTCTCATTCTTTTGTCTTAATAAATGTATTCATCTGGAAAGCAGAATCTCTTTTTCTCTTCACTTGAGTGTTATAGTTTGCATTGGTGATGGGAAAGTAAAGCAATTGTGCAGAAAATGAAAAAGCATTTTATGAGAAAGAATGCACTGAGAATTTCTGATTTCTCCATGTACAGTAAATATTTTGAAATGTAAAGAACATCCCAACTTCTGAATTCTTAGTCAGTTTTCAGATAATGTAAGCACAGATACAGAAGGCAGACATTACGTGTTTCATAATGATATCTGCTCTCTTGCTGTTTGATTGCACAGACAGTTTGACAGTGATGGACATTACTCATGCTTAATTATTTTTAAAAAACATTTCTAACATTTAATGACTCTTAGGAAGAGAAATGAACAGGGGACAATTTTAGGCTTCATGACAACTGAGCATCCGTGTCCCATCAGTACTTTGACATGCAGTGTAATACAGCAGAGCTAACAGCTGTGAGTAAGCTGAGCCCATATAGCATTTCTCTCCTGACATATGATGGGTTAGCACTGTGTAATAATAACAATATTCTTTAGTTATGTGCTTCTTAATGTATCAAGATGTTTACATATTTCAGCTGAGGTGGTGCTTATTTCATTAGGTCACATTGAGCAAAAGCAGCTTGTAAAGTTGCTTTCATATGTCAACGTAATGATAAAATGAGTTTGAGGCCTTTATGATCAAGAACATTTTCTGCCTCTTTTTAATGATATAGAATAGTAATGACCTGCAGTTTCATTTATTCTTGGAAAAAGTATAATTGCAAAAATTAACTTGTCATACACCACAGCTCAGCAAAGTTACTTTCCTATAAGTCTGTGGTCACAGTATGTTTTTTTGCAATTCAGCATCTGGCTCTGTGGGGTACTGATGGCTGCTATGAAGTAAAGTACCAGGGTGAGCAATTAAATGTAAAATGACAGCATAAAATATGATCATTACGGTTATACAAAAGACACATTTATGAATTTTGCAGATAACTGTCATTTTTTCTACTCATATTTGCTCTTTCTTTGTTAGCTTAATATTTCTCGTGCAATTCATTTTTTTCCCCCTTCTAAAAAATGAACAATGCCTTTTTAATTATCCTGACACTTGTTTGTGTCTTTCTTATTTGTCACATTTGAAGGCTAATGATAACTCTTTCACTTTGTTCTGACACTATACTTTCAACTTCATTTCAAAATCAAGGACTATTTTTTAAATTAACATGAAGGTTGCATGATTAGGCTAGAATTTCTTATGGAAATCAGTTTGTGTAGTGTTGATCAGATAATGTGCTGCACCTGAAAGAAAGATTATCTGTGTTCAATTCTCAGGGGCTAGCAGGCAATGTTTTGAAGTGTGCTTTTTGAATTTAGCTTGTGTTTTGTCATTGAAGAGAGAAGATTGGTCATGATAGAAGTTATTTAAGCCATATTAGGTATCAAAAATACTGTATAGATCTTTCTCTGTGTATTTTCTTTGCAAATATCTGTTTCCATACTAGAATAAGAATCCTTTCTGTAGTTTATATTTTTGCTATTTTGGGTGGGAGTTGTGTTATGTTCATAACATATATATATATGTACGCTATATACAGATGTAATTATATGTAATATGCATAATATGTAAGGATAATGATAGTACTTTCTACCAATATCTTTAGGATATGGTGAAGAAAAGAGAAAAAAGAAAGGAAAAGGAGAATGACCACAAAACCCTCACATTCCAGAGAATCCTAGCAATGCAAATAATCCCATTGTATTTCTGTTCCAATACTCTCACTTTTTCTTCAAAAGCACTTACTGGTTTCTACTGCTGTCACAAAGGACACTGCAGCAATATAGAGCTTTATGTGCAATTTCCAAAACCCTGGCACCCAGCAAAGGACAGGGGAGCAGAAATTTTCATCCTCTTCCCCACAGAAGTCATAACCTACTTCCAAAACCTCATTAAGGATGGCAGTCATCAAGATTGCTGAGCAAAAGGTATCTGTTTACTGTGTATTTAAAAAACAAGCAAAACCTAGCACCAATGACTAATTATTTACATTTGCTCTCTCTAGAAGCGAGGTGCTCTTCCTTTCCTTTTCTCCCATACTAGCTTTTCTTGAATGCATGTCTCACCCTGGAGAGCATGTGCCTTGTAAAAGTACCAAATGCTGTTTAAATATCTGAATGGGGGAGGCAGTGTTTGTCTTGGAAGTCCCTCTCTTACCAGCTGCCTTTGACAGGGAGGATTAACGGAGACCCCAGTGCTTGGGAGAGGAGGGGCAGTGGGGTTTGGAGTAGGGGTGGCTGGGCTGCAGTCCAGCCTTCACCTGGGGAAGGTCCCTTCACCACCACAGGTCAGGAGGAGGCAGAATCCCATTATGTTCAATGGGAAATGTGAGATGGTTTAAGCAGCCCTCCCCTCAATTAAATTGATGGCATGGTAACCTGGCATTGATTCCGTGGTGATAAGGGAGATGACCCCACTTAAGACTGTGGAGAAAAAAATGATAGGAGCAGAGACTGTAGTTCTCAGTCAGCATTATGCGTAGAAATGGATGGTACACAGAATTTAAAGGGCTAGGTAACTCAAACTGGAAATACTCGCTTCATTGAGACCTTCCCTGTTACAAAAACTCTTCAAAGTTGACTGGCTTTTAAGTAGCAATTTGAGATGGAGATGGAGATTGAAGAATCTTGGAGCACTTCTATTTAGAGCACCTATTGTGTAATCTCCCTAGTCCCGTAGCGTAGAGAAAGGTTTGTGATAAAAAGAATTGGAAATTAAAAGGGATAATATCTGTGGCAGACAGTCTCAAGGGGATTCAGTATCTCTCAAGCAAGTATGATTCCAATATAAGCTCCTCAACTGAAAATGTTATTAGGTATAAATAAGAGCTAATTTTTTACAGTTTATGTCTCTGGGAATATGAAATGGAAAACAGGTGAAGAGTCAGAATTAATTAAGAGAGAGGAGGAAGAGCTAGCTATCCTATCATCCTTTAAAATCTAAAATGCTGTGAATACCAAAGAGTGTTGTGGTAAAGACAGCGCTGTGAAGAGGAAGAGGTGGGATTGCTGTAGCTGGGTAACCCTCATAGGTTTGGAAAACGGCTGTAATGTGCGAAGCTGTTTTCTTTATAGTGTGGGTTTAGGTACTCAGCTTGGGGTAGATTAAAAGTCCTTAGGAAAAACTTGTTCTGATTATTATTATAAAGGTGGATTTGTTATCTAAGCACCATAACCATATAATAGCTCCTTGAATGTTTGGGTGAGGTCTGATAAAGCCATGGAGGAAGCAGCTCCTGTAAGAAAATTGCTCCCTGGTTTCTAAATTACAGGTTAGCTGTTGTATAAAGTGCTGCTTAGAGTGGTTGCTATTTGAAAAGGAACTGTTTGTCTGTAGTCACATGGAGCAACAACTGATAAAAACCCCAGAGAAAATCTTATAAAAAGAAGCAAAAACATTTTCCTGTAGTGTAAGCAACCAATTTTGTGCTAATCTGAACTTGGACAATATTGCTATGTAATACTACAGTATACTTTTTCAACTGCTTTCTTTTTCACTGGCATAGCTTTTATTAAGGAAAAATAAATTGTTAACTTTTATGGTGCCTCAGAAGTCTTAACCAAGTGTTACTGATACAGGCATGTCTACAGAAGTGCCTTTAGCCCAGTAAATTTGAAAGGTGTGAACTTGTCTGTTCATCTCTGTGAGGTGTTAATTCAGATGCCCACTGATGATGGTTTGAATGTCAATATTGTTAACTGCTCTGTTATTCATGGGCATGAAAAGAGAGGGAAGACAGACTCTTCTGCACAATTAACTGAACTGACATCTCTCTTCGGTTTCACAAAACTTAGCCTGGAAGATAGTGCTGTCTCCTGTATTTTCTTTCTGCATTTCAGGAAGAGTGAAGCATAAGCTGCCTTGCAAGGGCCATCAGTGTATGTGATTTTCTGACAGCCATCATCTGTTAAGAGCACCATTATCTACTTAGAGAAATACTTTAATTAGGTGACTTGCAAAATAATCTCTGCCTATCTAGTGGGTTTGCAGAGAGACTTTGAGAGCCTACTCTGTCCTCCCTTTTTAACATGGGTGCCAGTTGCTAAAAAGATGAGACCAAAAAAGAATAGGTTTAGAGTACACATTTTATTTCCTTCTGATTTTATTTATGTCTTTTAAGTCAAATACATTTCTGGCTAAACACATAGAGGCTTGCATCATTCTCTTGCCTAGGAACTTACCTCCTTGAGAGCACGTGTTGTTGAGTAGGTATAATGGGCCTCATCATTTAACTTTGAAAAGACAAGAATATTGCGAGTATGGCCTTTTTAGATTGTTATAGAGAAGTTAAATGTTTACTATAAGTCTTTCACTTTTCATTTTATGTTTTCAAAAACTTCCACTGTCCAAGAGAAAATATACGTTAAAGGCAGCCTGCCTCTGCATCTCCTGCACAAATGAAAATGGCATAATTCCAAGGTTTTCAGTATTGTATATAAAAGGAGAATTACTGTACTGCACATGGAATATATCAGCTTAGGAGAATGTGACCATAATGAGGAAACAGAATCAAAGAAGTCGCAAAGTTCAAAGAGTGAAAACCATGTGCTAAATAGTGCTGTTGGATGTCTTGCATTTTTTCATCTGCCACGTGGCTCACAAGCTACCTGAAATGTGGGGCTCTGGAAGAACAATAAAATTTGAAATGTTTTGTTTTGTTAGTACTGGTATAAGCAAGTAGGGGAAAGGAAGATATGATGGTATTTTAAAGCATTTGATGAAGTTCACAAACATGTCATGAAGTTCAATACCCCAGCAGATGGGTAAAGATGTCCCAGTCTTGAATTACTTAATTGCCAACATGGCAATGGCCCCATTCACTTTGGTCATTTGTGGCTTTCCCTCTTCTAGAGTATTCACTACCAGCAAAAAGGAGTAGAAGGCTAAATTGTTTCATTTTTCATTTGATAAATGAGGGAAAAATAATTACTACTTATGATTGTGGAACATACCTTGTGTTTAACATCTCTTTAGTGTTCAAACAGCTTTTTAAAGGAATCATCAGCTTTCAGAAGAACCTGGACAGAACCTGGTTAAAAATGATTGCTAACAGAGTCTTTTGGCCTCCAATAACAAATGTAGTTCTATCTCAAATATGCCTACATTATTACGAACATTTCTCTGCCACTGGCCAAAGCTATCTAAGTGAATGGATTAACGATGGCATGTTGTTTTTGTCATTTAGAATATAGACATGAATAAGGGAAGATTTTGTATAAGTTTGTTAAACGAGTTCAGCTTTAACAAAGGTGACTTGGAAGGTGTAAGTTCCTAACCTGTTGTGTTGGATCAGCTGATGGTCTGTTCATATCTTAATACATGTAAAGGTTATCAGTTTTGTTTGGTGTGGTTGTGCCTGTGTTAGAGAAACTACTCCGAAAGGCAAGAAGGCACAGCCTTTGCCACAAGCAGTTCGCATTTAACAGACAGACAAATTAGATTCCAAGATTAACCTGTGCCCATGTAACAGGTTAAAGCCCTTACAAATTAGTGCCCTGGACTGCTGCCAAAGCACACATGTGATTGGCTCTTGTGTACTTAAACTCCAGGAGCCAAGAATGGCAAAAAATCCTATTTGACTGTAGATGGTACTTTCAGTTATTGCCAGAGAAGATGACAATGCTGCAAACATAGCCTAGCTGTTTCCCATAGTGCTTTTTAATCAAGAAATTCTATAGATGAATGATGATAATGGAGGAGAGTGCAAAATGCCAACTGTCTTGTCCATTTTGCACATGACAGTGGTGTCTGGTGCAGTGGTGTTTCATTAGGAAGGACGGCCCCGTGCTCTGATTCTTGTAGTGTGCAGGCTGAGGGCATCCACTCGTTAATGAAGCACTAAGAGCAGCTCCACCTTAACATTCAGTGATGTGAAGGTATATAAGGCTTCTTGTGGAACTGAGAGCTAATGCTGGGTAGAGCCAAGGCGCAATTGGTTGTTTTAATTTCTTTACCTTGCAAATGAAGGAAATGAAAACATTAAGCTAGAATGACATGCTATTTTAATGCTTTGCAATGTATGGATAAAAGAAGTGTTTTAATGCATGAAAATAAAGGATTTTTGTTCTGGTTGCTGTTGCATGTTTATAGCTGGGCAAGTTTCTACCTCACTGAATTTATGTTCTGAGAAAGACTGAAATATAGTAAACTCTGAATTTTTAGATTGCAGCCCTATAGCTGTAGAAATTGTTCCTTTCTTTTTGATAGATGTCACCACTATTCTTTATCATCTGGTATGTATATATAATGTGATTAAGTATGTGTTGTAGTTAAACATACGGCCTGCCTGTTTTCAAGTGCCTTGAGAATTCCTATTAAATGATTCTTCTTTTGTTTCATTAATTTGGAATTAATTTTTCTGGATTTTGATACCTGCTGTAATTTGAAATGTATCTGTTTTACACAGACTAACTTTAGAGTGTTTTTAAGGTGAAATATTTGGATTTGTCATTAAAACTGAAAATAAGTTTGAAACATAGTGGAAGTTTTGTAACTATTGAGCAAGATGCTTCTGGGCAGCGCAATGAGTTGTGATTTCAAAGGTAATCATGCTTTTGAGTTTCCTAAGCACTAGGTGCCTGAATTTAAAACCTTATTAATGTAATTTAAGGTGCTTTTTTGGTTTGTATTTGCACAGTAGCTGTGTGATAATGTTGTTACAGAGTAATAGGTTCTAATAGCAAATGATCAATTTTTGCAAGTATTCTCCATGGCATTTTTTGTTGGCACAGTCAATATTTCTGTTGTTTTAACAGTGAATGTATAAGGAATCATGTGTCAAAACCACTCAGCTGAAGGCCTTGCAGAGGCAGGATGTGCCTTCAGATATAGTAAAAAGGTTTTCGTCCACTGGGGTGCTGGGGTTGCAGCCCCACAGCACTGCTGGATCTTTGGGAAATAAGTGTAAGCTGCTGCTGCTATAATAAGAAATGTGATCATGCTGTCATGATTGGTGAGGCGCTGAAGACCAGACAGGGTGTGGTCCAGTACAGAAAATAGAGGATTTTTGATTCCATAGATTATGTCATAATCCTCAGTTGTGCTTCGTACTTCACATTAATATTCTGTTTTCAAGATCACATGTCTTAGCAAGACCCTGGAGTTGCATGCCCTACAGTGGTAGACAGTCTTAAGGGCAGGAAGAATTTAGAGCCAACAGTGAGTTTAACTTCAGGCCAGCAAGGTAAAACCCATGCTAAGAGAAAGGAGGGAGCTTGTTAGACACACAGGAATGGGAACAACCACTGAGTTACAATTAAAGTGCTGTTGGCTTGTTTAAGGACGGAGGCATCTGTCAACCAGTCTTCTGTTTGAAAGCCCTGAGAAATCATACAAAATAAACTGTCCCTCGTTAACTTGATTTGTGCTCTTTCTGTGAGAGATGTGTTTTCCTTGTTTGTGTGAGAGAGAATGATCTGATTTCCTCTATGCATAGCTTGAATATTGTGAAATTGCATATCTGATTTAGGATAAAATAAACCTTTTCCAATTAATAAACCTGCGAATAGGTCAACTCCAAAGACAGCATCATAAAACACCCACAAGTGGCCATTAAATATTTATGGACCGAGCATTTGTTAGAATTATCAATGGGTATCATAGATTTGAAAGGCTGTATCCCCATGAATAAACTACAATATTAAGCATTTGTAACCACTTTATAATTAAGGATACTTTTAAACTAGACTTCTGGTACTTTCTTTGTGGGTGTTGAGTGTTGGAACTGCACAGTGTGGTCTTCTGGGTAGCGTAGTGTCAATACAGGAGTGTCCTAAAAAGAAGGAAGAAACAAGCTAATGTCTTTTTAGACAACAGAAAAGAAATTAGTAGGGAGAATGAGCACTCGAGGGAGGTAGCATCCCAGCTCCAACTAAAACGTCAGGCACCTCTGTCATTTCTTTGAATTATTTGGAGACAGGTTCTGGATATTGTTTTTCTTTTAAGGCTGTTATTACAGTGTAACTAATGACTTAGGACCTCGTAAAAATCAGGTGTGGGATGAAAATAGTATTAACCAAAACCTGCCTCTTCTAAAGCAGAGACCTGTTATGACTACAGCCTTTGAAGGGCTGTGAAACTAAAGCTGATCTGAGCTTGTGTGGTTGCCAAAATTTGGTGTTATCCTAACCACAGGGTTAGGATACATCCTTTGCCTCTTTTTGTGACATATGGCTCAGAAAGCTGTAAGGTAAGTTGGATGAGCATGACATTAGCTTTTAGGCTAAAAGGAAATTAGCCTCTGGTTACACCAGCAAGCTCAACTTGTGGATGGCCAGGTGAGAAGCATTTGGGACACAGGTGAGGCAGAGTGTGCAGGAAAGGGGCACGAAAGAGCTCAAGTGCCTTATGAAATGCCAGGCTTTCTGAAGGTGCTACCCCTGGAATCTCAGGTTCCTAATTTGAGAATATGGCTGCATTAGCAGCAACACTGAGGAATGACTGGGCTGGCTTCAGGCTTGTGCCAATGACATAAATAAAGTAAGACTCTTGTTGGCTTTGGAACAGAAAGTTCCACTGGAATATGAGGAAGAGCTTCTTTACTGTGCAGATGCCTGCACACTGGAAGAGATTGCCCAAAGAGGTTGTGGAGTGTCCCTCACTGGAGATACTCAAGAGCTGTCTGGATGCAATCCTGTGCCATGTGCTGTGCCAGACAACCCTGCCTGAGCAGGGAGGTTGGACCAGATGACCCACTGTGGTATCTTCCAGCATGACCCATTCTGTGATCCAGTATTTAAAATCCTGGTGTCTAGTGAACAGTAACTATGGGCCTGTCCTCTGTGCTGTAAAGCACTGTTCTGTCACTGTTCAAGAGGTGTGCCTAGGTTTTAGAAGGCAGGGCACACATGTAAGTATTTTCACCATTGCCTCTGTGTAATGGTTCCACTTGCTTGAATGTTGCACAGTGCCTGTATATATGTGCATATGTGTGTATATATATATGTGTGTGTGTGTGTGTATTTATGTAATAAATTAAAATTATCAAATTTCATCTCTCTTTTATAAACTAGGCAATTTAACGAATTAATTATTTTCAACCTATTCTGATGCTAAAAAAAGCCCATTTTTTCTGGCTTAAAAAAAGAAACAGTTGACATGTTGTCTTATAGATCTCCTGGAAAGAGCAGAAGTTTTAGAAAGGGGTAGTTTCTTTTTTATATTCTTTTAATCTCGTGTCCGAATTCTGAGATGCAGCAACCTTAGTCACCTCCTTTTTATTTGGTGGTGTATGCTTATTCTTTTTCATGATCACACTTTGGTTTTGTTGTTCCACTTAGGGATTTTATTTTTTTTTAAATTTTCCCTCTTTATTTGCTTTTTGAATATATATTCTTGTAAACTGTTTGTGTGTTAATGGAGTGTAAGCTCAGCATCGATTGCAGGTAGACTGTTTTAACTTCTAGTGGAAGGGCTAAGCAGAGGTTATATTGCTGTTATTACTGCTTGTACAAAGTGTTCTTTGGAAACAGTGGTGCCTGCTATCAGATATGCATCAGTTCTGGGAAAAAATGCTAAGCTAAATGAATGCTGAAGAATGTAGTTAATATGGGGGAAAAATAGGAAAAATTATTTAAGTCTTAATTGGTCCCTTTTGAATATTTTGTGTTTAGTAAGGTTGTATAGTTAAAAGAATTTTCTATTTTAAACTGCTTGTGTCAAGGTGCTTGCATTTTTGTATTAATAATTCTTGTTTGAAGTTGAGTGGCTTTTTATAAATCAAGAATGTATAACAAGGGTTGTGGTAGAGATCTTTAGCCTTTTTGCCCATAGGTACAGGGGTATAAAACTATTTCAGTTCTCTGAATATGTTAGTACATTACCAGCAGTACAGCACTTGAACTGTAGCAATAGCAACATATCGGTGAGCTCAGGCCTTTGCATTAGGGGCAGTACAAATGATAGTGTCCTTGTAACCCAATTTAGCAGGCTCACATGCTTTAAAAAGAATAAAATCTTAGATGTATTGGAAAGTATGAAAGTTGCTTTTCCATTTGCAAAGGTGTGGAGCTAAATAAAAGCATGATTTGCATCTTGCCTCCTGTGGTAGCTGAGTAGCCCCAGTGTGTCTGAGTGTCATGTGTCACCTGCCATCCGTGCTAATAGCCCCAATGACCTGAACCCTCCTGGCTGCTGATCCACCTGGGGTGTGTTCAGCGCCAGTGCCCAGGGCTGCCGTCGGGGGATGTCTTATTGTGAGTGTTTGTGATTGTCTAAGAGGGAAGGATTTAACAAATAACAGATTGGAGACAGTTGAGGAGAAGGGGGGGGGGGGGCTGGGTGATGATAAAATCTTAATTTATAATCCTGCGCTATCTCAAAAAATAATCTGGTCAATTTGGTTTCCTCTATTCTAATGGTCTTTTGTATTTTGTTGGTCCTGTCAATCTTCACAATTTTAGTAGTTTATTGTGCATTATTCCTTTCAAAAAGATGGAACCAAACAAAAAGACCCCCAACTCCTCCTACGTTTTTTGAACTTCTCCACACATGGTTTTGTTATTTCATTTCTAACTTTTAGAATTTTTTTATTTCTAATTTTTTTTGACATTGTAGCTTAACATTTTCAATCTGTTCAATATTTAAAATGGGTAATTTTGAAATGTTTTGAATAATTAAACCAATTAAATTTTTAATCAATTTAATTTTAAACTTTATGTTTAGGTCAATTTAAACATTGAACCATTTCAAAAGTTAAACAAGATTAATTGTTTATTTAATCCAAACTTATGGTTATTGAATAAGATTCAGGATTGATTTTGTTTTCATTTTATTCTCCTCTTAGACTTTCAAAAGTTGAACTGCTAAAAATTATCAATCAAAAGATTGATTTTGGGTCATACTATTTTTAATAAGATATAAAAAAGGCCATTTAATATCATAAAATGTGATTTTAAATTGTGATTTTTAAGGTGACTCGTACATTATTAGCTTATTAAAAAAAGCCTGAAATGCTGAAGTAATAGTAAATTACAAAATGTAATAAAGCTGATGCTTTGCTTTCAAACTTGAGTGTTCAAAAAATCTGAAGCATCATGACAACAGTAAATCCACCTATGTTGCTTATGATTAAAAATTCAAGAGTTTTATTTTCTTTCCATTTAGATTTTTTTCTACTTAAAAAAAAAGATATTTAATCCTTCTCAACTGTATAGCCTTATCTGTACCATTGTTTTCCTTACTTTTTCTTTTATAGTCCTTTATCAAGTGTACCTGAAACAAATATTCACATCAGAGAATGTGAATATGAGAGTAAAAATCCTTCCTGCTTGCTTTGACACACTTCCAGCATTTTTCTGCAAGGGGTTTACTCTAGAAAATTGCAAGTCCTGGCACTTGCTGAGTTGAAACAAAATAGGGAAAAAACCTGTTCCTTTGAGTCAAAGTCAGAAAATATCTTGAAATTTAAGGGGGAATATCTCTTTTGCTGAGAAAGTGTGGTCTTCCATCATTAACCACGTGGGATTTATGCTTGGTTAAAGGCATAGTAATAAGAACAAAATTGGCACTCAAGAAAAAGAGATCCATCCATGCCTTTCAAGGCCGTGCAAAGCTTGTGGTAGTTTGGAAAGATGCTCTTAAAAATGCCCCTCCTGCGGTCCTTTCTGCCTTCCTGACAAAGAGCCAGGAGTCTGGGATTTCCACTGCTTTTCTACAGTGTGTAAAGTCACGTCAGCCGTTCTGGGAGATTTTTGATGCGTGGATGTCTCCTGTCATCCCCAATCACGGCCGTACTCTTGAGCCAGGCCTATCGAAACTGAACTCTGCTGCCTTGCTGCAGGTCAGCTTTCATGGACAATTAGTGTTGTAACAGCACTTTGGTCGCAAGTTGTCGCCAGTGTTTATCATAAAGGCATCATCCCGGGGTGGATCGGCAGTGATCGGCGAGTCTCCTGCTTTCTGAAGCATCTCCCGCTCGCCTTTTCGTGGGTGCCGGTCAGGTGACAGCTCCGCCGGGCCTTGCTGCCCGGGGCTCTGCGGGCCCGCCGCTCCGCTGCTGCCGCCCGTGTTCCCGCCGTCCCTCTCAGTAGCTGTCAGATGCCCCCGTGGCGGCGCGCTCTGACAGGATGAAAGGAGCGATCCTTCCTTGCCGCTGCTGGGCGCCGCGGCGGGATTGACACCTCGGACGTGCCCGATGCCCGGCTCCAGCAGCATGCGGCAGGAAACCAATAAATCCTCAAAGTCGCTCTACTTAGTGCCACCTGAGTGCTCCCCCAGCCCCCCGTCACCATGGAAACAAATGCCTCACTTTTATTATTTGTAGTTTTTACTATGTGCTTTTATCTCAAAAGTCCGCATTATGTAGGGATCTTCCAAATGTGTTCCTGAACTGCCCTCTTTACTTACTGGTACACAATGCTACTTACTTACTTACTTAATGTGACTAATGCTACTTTCTTGCTGAACAGATGTATTTTTCAATATTTTTTATCCCTTGAAATATCTCGGAGCATTTTTAAGAACAAGGCCAAATAGAAGTTTTCTGATGCTGCAGATAAGTAGTATTTTCATTTTATGGTTGAAAAGCCCAGAAGAGTCCAGTGTAGTCTTGCCTCCTGTGAAACTGTAGGGAATGTTGCTTTTCCCAGTGTTCTCAGAATTGGGTCCAGAATGATTTACCCACAAACAGGTTGGGAAGTGAGGAAGAGAGTTGGTGTTTTATTGCTATGTCGTTATAGACATGTGTGGTCTTTTGACATTTTTCTTTAGTCTTATGTATTAATAAATTTAGATTTTGATAGTAATTTTTTAAAAAATAAATAGTTTGATACTTTACTTGGACAAATGATACATGCCTTGCAACTGCTTTACTGCACAATATTTTGCAAAATAGAATTTTACAATTCTTAGCATTGGCAGTGTGATAGGGTACACAAAAAACCCAAAACTGATCTTCACTGCTCCATCAGAAAATGCAATGTTTTGCTTATCCCTGTAATATACCCATTTACAGTTCTTTGCTAACTGAAAATTGCAATTGACTAACATTCATCAAACCTCAAAAAATAGCAAGATGAAAGTTTTTTGGTGCATAGTATGTATATATATATATATATATATGAAGTGCATGTGTTTGTATCTTTTTCAGTATTTCCTAAACAGTAATTTCATAGCAAAAAAAAAAAATTCCCAGCATAGTTGTAAATCAGGAAATAGAATTATTTTTTATTTCTTTTTTCTTTCAAATCTGCTTTTGTTTTTCATGTGCACTGAGGTGATTTTGATTTCTTAAACTACTTGGATGTGACTTGTATGAAGGGTGTGAGTATGAGAATACAAACTTGTGATCTGTGTATTCTTCTTTGTCTTAAAGTTGTGGGCTTTTCTCAGATGCTATATAGGCAGTTAATTTGAAATAGTGACATAACTTTATGTCTGGTTGTTTTTGATATGAAAAGCAGCAAGTGGACCTTGTTTCAGTTTGGAAGCTATTGTAGAATAAAATAGACATGTGCTAAGAAAGAAGATAATTCATTTCAGTTGTGGAGAACTGTAGGCATGATAAATGATTTCCCTGTGTAAAATTCCCCATTTCTGAGACAGTATTAGTTTTTACTTTAATTACCAGCTCCAGTAATGTTTCCTATCCATAACTGTCTACAAAATAGACTGTTGCTGAGCAGAGGGTATGGCCTGTTTACTCATCCATTGAAAAGAGTGCCTAAGTTCTACCAAGTCTTCCTTACTTGGTCTGAACTGCCTCATGGGAGAGTGTCCTTCATTTAAATATTTAAATATTAATGTTTCATTTTACAGGCAGAAAACTTCAATGTCATTTTAAGGATATGTAACTTAACTGGGGAATCAGTACCCATCACAGGAGTGGGTATTATTTTTATTTCTCACCTTGAGAGAAAGCATTTTGGAAGAATGCTACAGTGCTTCCATCTTGAGAAGTTTGACTTGTATCTTGTTTTCTTGTCGCAGAATAACAGCAGCAACAAAAACAACAGAAAGAGGCTGTCAGGGTGGTTTTCTCAAAAATGGTTTAGCTGACATTAGCCACAAATGAGCAGAGCGACACTAACTACTAATTGATTACAGTAATTACGCAGTCTTTGGCTAGTTTGTATTGGCAAACTATATATACTCCTCACATAAATGTGAACTTGCAGAATGCACGGAAAAGGTCACTCTCATTTGCATGATAGGCTTCATTAGAATATGCTAAGGACAAGACCTAGTGTTTTATGACTTCAGGTGATGAATAGCTACCATATTACTCTGCTCGCTGAAAGCATGTTTCACTCACCTTAATTTACATGCTGTTTTTTAACACCAAGAAAAATCTGTGGGCTGGTAGGGAACTAGCAACAGATAACAGTTTCATTTTATTATGGTTGCATTGCAGATTGTGTTTCATTTTGCTCTTTGTTCCACAGAGGGAACGGACATTATTTTCAATACTTTGTTTTCAGGAGGAAATTTTTTTATTTTCTGTGATGTGTGCATTTCTCTCAGCAATGGCTATTTTGACCCCAAACTACAGTTTTGTTGGCAAGGACAACAAAAAAAAATTTACCCCATAAATATAGATATTTTTACCGTAAGTTTTTCCTTTGAACATGGGGACTGAGGTAGGAGGGCAATTCACTAAATCTTCAAAACTGGACATTCCTTGTTTCATTGTTTTTTCCAGCAAGAATGGGAAATGCAGTATTTTACTTCCAGACTGACTTCAGTGTCCACATGCAATGAAAGAAAAATAATTCTAAAGTCTGAGACAAGAAATGTTTTTCTAAAAAAAAAAAATAAAATAAAGTATGCATTCAGAGTGATGGGAATCTTGTATTAGATCGTAATTCATTCATTCTAACTGCAGTTCTCCTTACAAATCCTGTTGTACAACAGGCAGTAAGATTTCTCCTGATATCATTATTTGTATGTTGTAACACACTGGAATATGGGCCTGATGTTTCTAGATATGTAGCTTTTGTGAAAATTTCTTGGATCACAAAAGGTACTTCTTTGAATAAAACTGGGTAGAAAATAAAAAAAAAGTGGACAGTTTTATTATAAATTGCAGTTTTGTAATAAAATTGTACAATGAGCTTGCACAAGCTTTTTAAAATATCATTGCTGCCACTGAACAGGTCTGTAATTTATTTATTCAGGAATGTTAGAGGCATTTTTGATTTATTTGTTTTTAGAGAAGTTTTGTTAAGCAAGATAATGAGCAGAGCTGGTGTTAATCATTTACTATGCAAGTCTGAAAAATGAAAATTTTGCATATCTTTAGCACTGTTGGGGAAAATAAATTCACTCATAATGCTAATGGTCTATTGGTATAATTTTTTAAAAATGTTATCTGTTACTC
Source organism: Molothrus ater (assembly GCF_012460135.2). Lineage (NCBI taxonomy): Eukaryota > Metazoa > Chordata > Aves > Passeriformes > Icteridae > Molothrus > Molothrus ater. The sequence continues at coordinate 94,945,531 of NC_050478.2, read as the reverse complement.
TGGAGAAATCCAATAGATTCATATGTTATGCTAAAAGCTAAACTAATCAATATATAATTTTGCATCCATATGTACATGTGTATTGAGTAATCAGAAGTATTTGTTAACTGTAAAGATGAAAAATGAATTTTAGGGTGGTCACTGCCATAGGTGCCTACGTATTTGTTTATGAATAGACCTTCAGGTGAACAGATTCCTCGTGTATGCACATAATAATAATAATACAAAGTTTACTTTTTAGAACAGGCTTTCAAGAATACTAAATGAGTTTGATCCTATTCCAGGTGGACAGGGGTTTACAAATGCAGCACAAGTTGTCATGGCCTTTGCTAAATAATATTTATTTTAAGGATTTAGTGTAACAGTCTAACTAGTATAGCATTTAGTGTAACTAATTTAGAGAATTTAAAGATTAGATGCCCTTTAACTTGTCTCTGTTTATACAGCTCAGAATTGCGATGTGTTCATTCTGGCATGCCGCCCTCTGATTTTTAGGATTAGTGTCTTCTATTTTCAGTTTCCTGCTGAGCAACTACAAATGGATAAAACTGACTTTGGGTACCAGATCACCTGATTATCTCTCTCTCTCTCTCTCTCTTTCTTTATTTTTATTTTTTTAGCAAGAGGTTCTCAGGAACAAACATGCATTGCGTCCCAGGGAATTATTGGAGTAACGGAGTTAGTGATTTTGGCTTTATTAGGTGCTGGCAAGGTTGCTTTGGGACTTTGTTGTTTCAGAAAAGGACTATATATTGTTTACCTGTTAAGCATTCACTACAGAATTTAAGGATGGGGAAACAACCATTTGTCAGGAACTTGACTAATAAATAAATGTAATGATCTATTAAAAAGAAGTGAAGGAAAGTGTGATCTGAGAAAGACAGGTAAATCTTAGTATGTTTTTCCAGTTATGGCCTCTGGTCTTCAGAAACGTTGTAAAGGATAGGAGCCTTTCTCTGCACTGTCAATAACCCAAGACTTTTCTGAATGATTCATGAGCTCTGACATATGACTGCCAAGGAGACATGAACCTCCAATTTAAGCACAAGTAGTTTGACTTACTCATTTGCTGGTGGACCATATACTGTTGGAATATGCAGTTGAATTTTGGGCAGGAGGAATCATGCCCTTTTAGACCTTCTTCTACAGGAATATACTTAGTATAACTAAGGTTTTCTGATATCTGTTACGGTGCAAAAGAAAGGAGAGGAAAATGGAATGCTATTGCTAAACACTTTTTAGCATCTTTAGCAGAAAGAAGCTCAGTGACTTCTGAAATATTCTGCCACTGTGCACATGAGCCTCCATCATTGAGGTTGATAATGAATTTGACTGTTTCTTTACTATGGGCTAAATTCCAGGCTGTGTTGTTACTCTGTAATGCACTCCATTGCTTGTCCTTGTTGTTATGCTCTTTTATGCCAGAAAAAGAATGCAGTTTGACAGCTATCACTACAAGTGCCTGTGGACATCATATACAAGCCAAATGCTAGATGGTGATAAATATGTTATGATTAGACCTTGTTATCTAGATCATATGTACTGTAGTGAAACCTACACTTGTTTGCTCTCTTCTTGGGAGGAAGTAGGCTTTCATTAATTTAGAGATACGTTGGAAACCAAAAGATTTTTTTTTAATTTTAAAATAATTTAAAATTTAATATTTTCAGTTTAATTTGTCTTGTTGCTGGAGTGAAAAACAATATCTGAATGCTTTATGATATGATTTTTAGTGATGCATCTACAAAAAGGTAAGAAGAAATGCTATGTTTATGCTTACCAAAGTGATACGAAAAAGCAGAATCCTTTGGCAACTGCAAATGTAAGAGCTACAGATGTTCGTAGCAAAACATAAGAAGAATGCTGAGAAAGGGAATTCCATTTTAATCTGAAAAATACTTGAAAGAATTTGCTTGTTCACTTCTGTCTTTGACTGCCTGCTAGCCTTTCTTTCCCCTTATCATGGAGTGTATGAAAAACAAGGGCAAGGATGCGTAGGTTATGTTGGTCCCTTCTCTGTTCATGGTTATGTCCCAGAGGAGGGAAGAGTGAGGTGCTGATGTGTGCCATATCTAAACATCTCCAGCTGAGGGGATCCACAGAAAATAGCATTGAGGGAAAACCAGTTATTTTCAGGCAGAGTCCTTGAGCAGTAAGGTTGGCCCTCCCGCAGGCCAACCTCCTGCAGGTTTCTCCACAGCACAGCTACTGGGGACATAGAAAATCCAGTTAGCTGAATCTTCAGTGTGTCATGGTGTACTGGTCTGCCAGCTTCACCCTTAGGCACAGCAATTGTTACATGTTCTACCAGTCCAGGGGTTAATTTGTGCTGTAGCTAGCATGGTGTTCTTCCTTTCCAGACTGGTGGGATTTATTAGGAAAATAGTAGGCTTGGCTGTGAATCCTTGTGTAAGGACAGTTGTCACTCACACAACTTCATTTATGTCATGTGGTGAAAGAGATGGTGAGTTTGAAGGCTTTTAGGATCCTTTCCAACTCAGCATATTCTGTGATTGTGTGATCAGTGACATTTTTACTAACTCGTACCCATCCTTCCTCCATAATCCCTGATTAGAGGCAGCAGTATTGGGTAATAACTTTGACTGGCCTTAAAATAAGCAAACATACTCATGATTTTACAACATTACTCATTTTCATCAAGGCTGTTTAAACATGTCTTGAAAAGTAGGATGTGTTTTAGTCTAAGTGATGGTAAATTCTGCATGAATTGTCAGTAGTGTTAAGATTTGTGAAATTCTCTAATAGGTATTCAAGAAGGTAACTTCAATGCCAGGTAATATCTGTGTTCTGAAATGTTGTGAAAGGGTTTTTCATATTTCTGTTTGTAATTGGGACTGCTCAGTTTTGATTTGTAAATTGTGCATATCTTTTTTTGCATTGGTTTTAATTTTGAATAACTGTAACACAACTGTTGAAGGATCCATATTTGGAATGATTTCTTGATTTTTGTAATTGAATTAAGATAAAGGCTAGCAGTTGGTAGGTCTGCATATCATCTTACCCACTTCCCTTCCTGAAAAAAAAAAGAAAAAAAAATAGAAAAAAATAGAAATCTGGTTATGTCTTCAGGTTTTCTATGCTGTAGCCCTAGTCAGAGTGCTTGTGATATATTTTGTACTGATATTTCCTAGTGGATTTCCTAAATGGATGTAGGAGTCTAAAACATAATGAGATCTAAATTGAGGAGATAACAGGATACTCTCAGCACCCCATTGAATCCAGTTGGAACTGAGAAGAGAGGATTTCCTTCAGATGACATATAAAAATGGGATTTCTAGGAGAGTGTTTGGTCAGGGATATTGTAGTCGATGCTAATTTCTTCCACACCTGTTGTCTTTTAACAAATCCTAGAGGAGCTTGCAGTATTGGATTCTTCCACTCTTCTGGCCTTGTGTTGGCAGACAGGGTCAGGTAATGAATACAAAGACTACTTTAGATCTAGTTATACAAAATCTCTCCTTGTGAACCTAGATATGTTGACATTATCAGCAGACACATGTCCATTTTGTATTGCAGGAATGTGCAGGTTCAAAGAGGCAGAAAAGTGTGATAAGAAAACCTGGCATGAGCAACCAGATTCCACTGATGCATGAACACAAACACACCAGCTCACAGATGCACAAATATTCTGAGGCTAAAATAAAATAGTTTCTTGGCAGTTCTTATTCACACTTAATTGGCTAATTGCCCAGCCTGACACTGGCACTGGCAGTATTACAGAGGTAATATTTTTTTAAAGGGTGAGTAGTTCCTCAACAATGTCTCTGATATCCTTCATACGGATATCTTTTTCTTTAACAGCAGGCATAGAAGTGTAGCCATTTTTTAGGATTGACATTTATTTCTATTCAGTGCTAGGAAAATATGTACATTGAAATTTTCTTTGTGTGCTTGGAGTAAATAGTGAAGACAGAATATTTACGTTAAGCCAAATAATTTTATATGCCTATTCCTCGTTTTGTAGGATCCTTTAGATGAGAAAAGAGGTCTGGGGACTTTCCAACATGAGCATCCTTATTGTGAAGATTTAAATAGAAATTGCAAGGTGTTTCCCTTTTCCTCATCAATGTTGGAAAGCAGTAGCATGACCAGCTGGTGATGGGTTAAGGGATCAGCTTTATTGTTCAGGGGGCTGAATAGCTCAGAAGATCAGTAATTGGATACAAATCCCATCACCTCCAGACTGTCTGTTCACATGCAGCTCATCTTTACACTGACCACACCTTGTTATTGTCTCATAAGTTTTTATAACTTCTCTTTAAAAAAGTTTGGCTCATTTGTATTCTAATGAAAGTCACCATCAGAATTGACAGGTTTGTTGTCACATTGGAAAAAAATCACAATTGAAAGGGCATGGAAAATGAACTTTAAATAACAGTGACTAAAATTAAAATTGGTGGAAAATAGAAGGATATTAACAATTACAGACCAGTGAACTGTAAGTGCTGGGTAAATTGAAGTTATATTTTAGAGTACAAGTCTAAAACACAGTCATAATGCCAAGGCAAACCAGTGTTACAAAGGAAAAGTATTTCCAAATACTTATATGTTTATGCAGGCTACCTGCTTGTAAGACAGGGAGCAAATATAGGTAGTCTGGATAGCTATGCATCCTTTAACAAATTCCTTTATAATAGGACAATAAATGCCTAGCTACTTGTTGTTTTGGAGCATTTTCTTTATGAATTAGTGACTGATAAAAAAGAAGAATGAAACTTTTAAAATTATTAAGTGTGCTATATCACAAAGCATGCAATACACATACCACTGCTGACATACTTCTGGTTTGAAAAAAAAAAAAAGAATAAATCTCTCAGCTATTATTATTTAATTACTGGCACCATTTAGGAGATTGTTCTGTTGAAACCTTTAATTGTTCCACTGAGGAAGTTTGTCCATTTCATAATATCTACCCTGCACTAAGAAAGTAATCCCTTTTTTTTCTAAAAGCAATTTTCTGTTGTTGGATTCTCTGAAGGATGCGATCTGTCACTGTATTTCACAGGAAGTTCTCTTGAACTTGTGCAGAAGAAAAGCACTTTCAGAAACTGTAGTGGTAGAGAAATTTGCATTGTTGATATTTGGGATTGGTCATATGTTTTAGGCCCTCATTATGCAAGGTTCTTTGTGTTCTCGTGGCCTCTTTAATGTTTCAGGACAGTCTGGATGGTGCTCAGCTTTCAGCAGAATAGAAATCTTTGTTGCATCATTATTTTCTTCTATCTCTTCAACTGCAGTTTAGGTGAAACTTGGAGAGCACTCATAAAGAAGGGCATGTGTAAATTCTCTGAAATGCAGCAGACATAACCTGTGCTCAGCAACACATTTTTAAGTTTCCATTTCTTGTAGAAGTCTTATGGGAAGCACAGTGTCTCTGCAGCACTGTCCCTTGTCAAGAGGAGCTCTATTGCACTGTAACATATTAGAGATTTTCTACTCTTGCTAGGTCAGTGGTCTCAAAAATATTTTTTCAAAAACTCCTCGATAAATTTTAAAACATTTCAATAAAAGAAATAAAACTCGAGTTTCTTTTTGGAGGATCCTGGGAGCTGGCAACTGCTAGAAATCATACTGTCTGTACAAAAAAAGACAGTTTGCTTTTTATTTTTAGGTGGAATTTTTAAGTGAAACTAAATTAAGTTTAATGGCTTATAACATTGCATGAATTTGTCAAAACTGATCAGCTGGATTGCTACACAATGAATACTGAAAATGTTCTGGTTTTTAGGCTTATAATAGCCTACAGCCATTCAAAAGTCAAAATGTTATTTGATGATTTCAGAATGTTAATGAAATTATTATTAATAGCACATATATTAATCTTAATGATATATGTAAATATGGGCAAATGTAAAGCTCTGTTGACACCAAAATAATTATTCTGCTGCTGAAAGTAAACCTGGGGTTAAATTTCAGTGATCAAGCATAAAATAGTTTGCTCCAAATGCGTCAATAAAAGAATTTCTGATGAAGTTTAAAACTGTATACAGGCTTAGGAGATTCAGAATGTTTGTTAGTACAAAAAAATTGAAAAGGAAAGGATGATTCTATTTGCTTTTAAATTAGCAGAAAATAGTTACAGACTGTTCAGATTAAGAAAAAAAGATGTAAAAGGCTTTTCTTTGTTCTTATCTGGATTTCAGAAAATATCATATCTAATCAATGTTTAAGTGTGGGGGTTTTTAGGTGAGAGGGAAGTAACATGTATCACTCTCCACTGTGAATTCATTTGCTTAATAATTTGATTTGACTGGCTTAACTTTGTTCTGTGCTTTTGCTCATTTAAGTTGAAATGGTCCTTTTGCAATATACATATGTAATTATTTTTCCTCCTCTTTGGTGGTGTTAATCAAGCTGTAGTATGGTTTTCATGCTTGCTTTGTTTTTTAGGAAGGCAACAGGGTTATGTTCAAGGAACGTAGAAATTTCTTGTCTGTAGTTATATGCAATAAACAGCATGATACATTTTTTATTGTAATATCTATCTTTGAAAAGCTAAATGTTGGTAGCAGGATATGATCTCTCTACATTGCAATGTGAAAAGAAAGGGAGTGAGCTTGGTTGTAAGGGAGAATTTCGTGGCATTTTACCTGTTGAGGGCCCTGTAGAGCCAGAAGTCTAGTGACTGGCCTAAGTGACAGGCAGTAGCAGCCATGGTGTCACTGTGTATTATCACCTCATGCTAGCTGGAAGCACTCCCTGAAGCCGATCTAGGTTGTATAGTCCTAGATGAGGTCTTCATGGGTGCTGACCATAAAAAGTTCATCAAAGTAATGAGGCGAGGCGAGAGCTTGGCGCTCATGGGCAGAGCTCAGCACCAAGGAGTGTGAACCGGCTCCAGCTGTGACAATAAAACAGCAGGTGGCTGCTGTCATTAGGGGTGGCAGATGAGGCAGGGGACTAACATTCAGCCCACAAAACTCTCATTTGTTAGCCATCGCCACTGTACCATGCAAAATAGCTTCCATCTCAGTCAATTTTACTTTGCAAAATATTACGCAGTCGCCATAAGAAAATTAGAGCCTTGGGTTTACAGGTTCCTTGGATCTTATAATCAGAAAACTCAGAGCTCTTAGGTTATGTGGAAAATTGGACTTTTTTCTCCCTTGAACAGTTTGAGGGTCTTTACAGTAATTTTATAATAGGTTGTTTCCACCCCAGCATGTGTTTATCAGTTAATATTTTGGACTATTTTGTTTGTTACTCCTTTATAAAATCAATTCCATCCATCCATTCAGCTATGTGTTGTACATAACATTGCCTGCTATTCAGTGTTATAAAAGTTGCACACTGATCAGACTATTTCTGTCTCCGTGTCTGTCCAGGTACAGATATTTCATGTAGTAAATAATGGGGTTTTTTGAGAGGAGTCCTGCTAATCTGAGAAATTGTAAAGAAACAGAACGATCCTTTAATTTGTTGGATTTTTTTTGTTTGTTTATTTCTATTAATATAATAATTCTTTGACATTAACATAAAATGTCAAAGAAATTTGTATGTATTTAATCTCTGCAGAATGTTTTTAAGCTACCTAAAATTTGAGGCCTTTCTCAGCTGCAAACTGTCCTGGTGCAGCTCATTCCTGCAGCAAGGTTTGTGGGTGTCAGGGGTTAAACAGTGGGGAGTGTGTTGGCTCCTTGTTACAAAGCTATGCAGAGAATTGCATGTTGGTGGTTCCATGGCTGTAAGTGACCTCCAGGAAATACAGATAATTCATATTTGAATGCTCATTTGGACATGTATCAGTTGTGAACATGTTAAATTCTAGTGCTCTAACAGAAACCCATTCATGGAAATCAAAATGTGACACAATACTGAATAAACTGGAGTACCATGGCGTGCCTTGGTACCGGTGCCACCTGTGCTGTCTGGTTCCCCTCCTACTGAAATGGACCTGTGGAATCCCATCATTTTGTGCTGGCACTTGACATGAGGCTTTATGGGGCTGTGGTTGCAATGATAGCATGGATTAGGAAGGAAAACCCCTTTAACTGAAACTTCATTTCAGGAAGATACTCAAAAAATATTTTTTTAGACATGGTTATTTTTCTTTATAGGACCAGGCTGTCCCTTTGTATATAAAACTGAAGTTCTGTAATTTTTCCTGTTAGCAATATACATTCCTTTTATTGCATCTTTTTGGATAGTTTGTAAATTCTTCTTTTCTTTTAGATAGCATACCTTTTGTTTGAAAATATACTGATTTCTCCTTCACTTTTTTGTTCATAGGTACACTCAGCATGTGTGTGTAGGTTTTTCCAGGCTCTTAAGATCAAAGATTTTTTTTTTCTCAGTTCCACTGGGTACCTATGTAGTTCCTACAACTCTCATGTTTGATTTGTGGCCAGAAATGGTCAGAGTTAATCTCAGATGCTGGCTGGAATTGGAGCAATCTTTGCCAGAGAACATCTTCTGCTGTGTCACAGATATCAACTTTATGACTGTACTGATTTGTCTGATCTATATTCTTGTGTTTTTTCCAGACTGGTGACAGTCTTCACACCAAGAGCATGCAAGATCCTTACCAGACTGCACAAATGTGGGCTGATTCTGTGTGTATGTGTTTGTGTGTGTGTGTATAAAATATCCATCTAAATTCAGTGGGGTTTTTTTTGTCTTTATTGCTTTAGTAATTTATATTTCAGGTGAGTAGTCCTAATCCTTCAGTCCTGGCTTTGGACTTCTGCAGTGACTCCTGCTGGCCATCACAGGAAAACCTGAGAAACACCAGACTGTGGTTGGCAGCTTCAGTGATTCCCCTGCTAAGTATGTGACGGAAGTGATGAGAGGTGTTAGCATTTTTTTACGGGATAAGTGGAGTAACACCACTGCTACAGCTGTAATTCTTACTTGGATAGACTTCTGTGCTGCTCTTCATATCATCTGCATCCTCTATGATCAGTGCCATAATTTGAGAGAGTTTTTTAGGTCTATAGTACTTGGACAGTGCATAACAGTCTATCTGGTCTGTATATCATGATTTGCACTGAGAGACACTGTTACTTCCTTCAGTCAGCCTCCTTCTTCAGAGGTAGGAGGACGTTGTTGCAACACTCCACTTTTGGGAAGAGCTGGGCATGGCTGTAATGGGAATATCTGAGAGACTGAGATGCCAGTTGAAAATGAAGGCTCTGAGCTTTTACTTATGCTCAGGTGCTAACAAAGATGTCTTCCAACAAAGAAAAATCAAACATTAATCAGACGTGCTTGTCAGGAGTTAGGTTGGCCTGATGACACAGTGTTAGGTGGTTCTTAGTCCCTGAGGTAGCAATGGCCGAGCCCAAGAGCCCTTGGACAAGGAAAGACGGAACGAACCATCCTTGTGCTTTAAGCTTATTAATGGGGATACAAGTATGAGATGCATTTTTTGTGGGTTGAAACTGATCTGATCCACATGATAGCCTTTTGATTTCTTTGGCTGGAGCCAGTCAGTTCTGATTCCACCAGCCTTTTGTTAAAGGTTCATGCATGTGGACGGTACTACTGATGGTTACAGATTAGGTCTTGCTGTCATAGATTTACTATTTTTATGCAGCTACTTTGGCAAAAAGATATTCTGAAATATTTTGCTTTCTACCTGCAGTCAAACAGTCTTGTGGAATGCCTGGATGTAAGGCAAAAAGGATGTGTTTTACAGCTGAGTTTAAGTCTCGGGAATAAACAAATCAACCAGCACTTGCTTTTCTATGTCAGGCAAAGACCTAGGGCAACATTCTCACTACTCTCACAGATCAAGCAGACTGCAGAGTCTTCGCTCCAGCCACCATCTATCACCAGCAGCATTTCAAATTGTGGGGAAATTGTCAATAAAAATTGTGTGTGTCTTCTGATTGTGTATGACTTCTGAGCAGTTCAGTCATCAGATGGTGACCAATTTATTCATCTCATTCCTTTCTTGGTACCTCTCAACTTTTCAAAAGACCACAGGCACTGTAGCTGCAGAATTGACTGAGTTATGTATGTGGCACTGCTACTGCAGGCCCTGTGTGTTTTCTAGTCGACAAATCAACTATCTTTAGATTTGTTTTGATTTCCTTTAAAGACAGGCAGCAGTAGATTCTTTTGATGAGGAGAATTTCATTCTCAAGATAGCCCTTCCTCTAGAAGCTCTGCATAAACCTGGTAATTCAGTCTGCTGTGTGATTTCTGAGCCATCAGGAAAAAGCTACATCAATTGTGACTTTCTATTTAGGAATAGCAAGATATTAAATATATTTGTTTGGCTCTATCAATTCTATTTTTAAGTAGAAAGTCATTGGAACATCCTTATTTTGAGATACTCTGTTTCTTGCACTTTCAAAAGGCACAGACTTTGCTGGTTGGGATCACTAGGGAGCTCTTTACAAACTGTCTGTAGAAAGTCCAGTATTTCAAAATTCCTCTCAGGGCACCTAGAGATGTGGTTCACCTGACCCACCCAAAAGATTGAATCTACTTAGGACAATTTCTGCCTTCAAATATTATCCTGTTTATCCTGCTGTTTCTTTCCAGATGCTAAATTATGATATGCAGAACTGATGCCTAGTGCATCAAATTCTTTATCTGGAGTCCTGAGCATGCTAGGAAATGGACTCAGTCATGAGCAGGAAGACAAGCCAGTACTGAAGAAAGTGGAAAGAATGGAAAAGGGAGGAATCAGAGTTATAAGAATGTTGGATATACAAATCATGAAAAAAGAAAAGACATAAACTGTGTCTTGGTGGCAAGGTTGCTGAAGCACTATTCTGGATCACAATGCTTACAGATGTAAGTGTTCATTTATGTTTAAAGCATTTCTGCAGCTTCATGTAGCATGGCAAGTGTGTTTTCTGGTGATATCCTGGTTTTGGATGTGTGCATTAATCTCCCTTTAATGCAAGGCACTCCCAACACCAAACCTAAGGTTGCGTTTCAGACTTTAGGAAAAGAGGTTCTGCATTCTGGTAGACTTGAGAGGTTGATAGCAGTGCTAGGTGCTAGAGAAAGCACATTGTGATTCTGTCTTTTTCTTCTTCTTTTTTTTTTTTTTTTTTTTTTTTTTTTTTTAGTGCTTTGTGCAGCTGTTAGATTACCAAACACCTGTTAGAGGTGACAGTTACAGATGCTCAATAACCAATGAAAATTAATAGAACATGTGATTCTTTTAGCTTAGAAGTGATTTGGTAAGATGTGTTTAGAAATCTAATTACGTACTGCTGCTGTCTACCATTATCACTTAACATTCATTAACTTCTCTGAATATTGAAACAAACATTTCTTGTAGTGGTACTAATTTTCTCATATATTTGTAAGGTGATTTTCTGACAGAGGGAACACCCGACTTTAACAGTTTTGCCACCGTTTAGCTATTTTAAGTTTACTCTTCAAGCAAATGAAAGCAGAATGCCATTTGTTTACTTACATTTAACACTTGTTATTGTGTCTTCAAATATAAAAGTTCACAGTTCCACTCTTAAATTTCTACTCACTTTTGTGTTAATAATTTTCACTGGCTGGACATGGCTTATTCCTCCAGCTGTCATTGAAGAGTAGTTTTGGATTTAAAATAAAACACTTCTACGCAATACCTTCAAACCAAAAAAAGTTCAGAATGGATCCTGAGCTAACTGGCAGGAAACCTTTTTGATTTCAGTTACAAAATAAGTAACTTAAGGTGAGGCACATAGGTAAGTGAGCTCCCTCATGGGGGAGGAAATGATACAAATACTGCCAGTGAATTCCTTTTTTTTTGCCACAATTACAGACTAAATTTCTGTCCTGGATGGTTTATATTATAACATATATCTCTTAAAAGTGGGATGTTGAGAAAACTCAACAACTTCTGATGACAAGACAAGCTTGAGTGGAACAGTAGACGATGTTTTCTGTTTTATTTAGTTTGCTCTTTGTACCCAGGTCTCTTCTGCTGGAATATGTAAGAGGAGATAATTGTGCCAGTTGCTACTACTTTATGGCCATGGGGCTAATAATTCTTTGCCATCTTGAGAATAGCAGATTGGTGGCAGAGAGCAACAAGAATATGTTGAGGGATGTCTCTCTCTTCTGGTTGATAGATGCAGGAATATGCAGGAGCAACACAGTCGATTGATTGATTGATAGCGTGCAACTCATCCATAATGATCTGTCTGATACAGCAGTAAATTATTCTTGAGATTGATGCAGGTCATTGAACAGCACATTGACAATCCTGTTGTCTGTCATCCTGTTCAAAGCAAGGCAGGAACAGTAGCTGCTGTGATACTCAAGTCTACCATGGGTGCTAGCTGTGTGCAGGTGTTCTGATGATACAAGTTGTTATCTTTATTTTTTGGGCAGCTGGGCTTCATTGCTAGCTTGTTACAAGTAACAGTAAAAAAGAGATGAGGTATTTTTAGAAGAAAAGGTTGTACTCATTGCATTGATGATTTCATAGTAACATAAAAAACACTTGAAAATGTTGGGTTTTAAACTTCAGTAGCAAAACTTCTCCATGGAAAATAAGCTAATAAATAGTTAAGAAACATACCTGGTTGTTGCATGGAAAATAGTAAACCCCCCTGCCACCCCAAACCCAAACAACACCCTAAAAGCCACCCAAAATTGAAGCAATAAAGGCTGATAGTTCTCAGAAACTCAAAAGTTATGTTGGTCTTTATGTTCCCTGAATTACCATGATATCTTCCCATGGTAATCTGTGTTCTTGTCTTGTTAGTGATGGCAACGTTGTCTTCATTTACCTCTTTTGGTTTCTCTTTTCAAGAGGAAAAGTTTGAATTTTCCATTCTTCCAGGTTACACACACCTGAAGATGTGGATGCATGGATATGTGTTGCTTCTCAGTTTAATTACTGGTGTTGGTGAGGGTGGAGCATAGAGCAGCCATATCCTCCTTTGACACATGGGGTCAGCAGGGAGTAGAAGGCAGCGTGTCACTGCGCTCTCAGCACCGCAGACTGCGTGATGGCTTGTTAACCTTTTAGAACGTTATAGATTTTTTTTTTAGCTTACAAAGGATAACCATCTCCTTTATTTGGAAGTAATAAGACCTGCTTTATTTGGCTAGTAAATGAGTCTGGAGAAAGCCTCATCTTTCTTGTGCAGGGTTCTAGGACTTGACGTCCTGTCATAGAGGGCATGAAGTTTTTCAGATATGTGGATGTTTTCTACATTAGACTTCGCCCTGCCAGATATTTACTTGAACCTGACATCTTGTCACAAAGGGCATGAAGCCTTTCAGACTACAGGATATCTTCCACACCAGACTCTGCTCTGCCAGATACTTTCTTTTAAATTGAGTCCCTTGCGCGCAGTCATGCAAGAGAGTTATCAGAGCCCCAGTCTGGACCCTTCAGAATCAGCAAACATCCAAAAATGATGGACTTGAAGAAATTCTCAGGAATTTAGACTTTTGATGCATGGAAAGAAAAGCTTACTTGTTCATGGAAAACCATTGCTTTCTGGACAGTTCTGCATCTGCCTCTGTGCTCTTATTCCTGAAGTTAACCTGCTGAATAAATCCTGGTGGAGACATGAGATTTGGGTAGCAACTTTTTTATATAATTTGGAGAATTTGAAAACTTGAAATTTTTAGTTCAAGTACTCTTTAAATACTATTTGACTAAGTGCTGATTTGAATATGAGAAGTTCTACTTTTATGGGTACAACATGCCCAACTCAAGTGCATGCAAAAATCTGTAATTGCATATACAAGTTTCATTGAACGTTCTGAAATCTATGCACGTCCTGGTATTTCTTGAGAAAATGCACTTTTTCTCTCTCCTACTGGTTGTTACCCCTGTTGGCATGACTCCATGTGAACCACACATTCAACTACAAACAATTAGGGTTTCCAGGGTTTTTTGAGACACAGTAAGAACAAGAATGCTTCGTTAAGGTGGTAAGAACCATAGATTCCACATTGTTATTTACTTGCCTGAACATATCCCAGTCCCCCCTCTTGGCATCATCTGTGAAGCTTGCCTCGATTTTCTGGTTTCTTGCCTCATGTGGAGATACGAGGACAGAAATTGAAGGACAGATCATAGAAAACAAAATCTGATGTGAACAGGATAATATATTATTTCATTGTATTCTGTGATGATGTATAAAAGTTTGAGATCCTATTTCTTATTATTCCTTGATGGTGTCAGATATCCCAGCAATTCATCCAAAATGGTAAAACATTCTATCCTTTCTATATGCCTGTAACTTATGCTAAAACAAAGCACTAAATTCTTGGATTTGTCTATGTGTTTGATTTTGGTTATTTTAAAGGCTCTCAAGCAACTTTTTAAAACATCCTATGCACTTGGGTTATGCACTAGCTTACCTGTATTCTCAGAGTTAAATTTGTGTATAAAGAGGTTTTGGACACTTCAAAGGAGATGTAAAGGATATTGAGAATATGAATAAAGGCTAGATATTCATTGTTATTCTCCTGGACTTTTCTGCTGTCATTGAACCTTGTTGTCTGTAAGATAAATTCTCCAAGAGCAATTGCAGAGAGCAATGTATCCACTAAGAAGTGATTTAAAATTGCTCTTCAGCTGCTCGATACCTTGTTTGTGGAGTCCCACAAAAATAAATTCCTGGGCTGGCTCTCCTTAACAGTTATGAGCAGTTAGAAGATGACTGCTCTGTCACCATGGCTTCGAGTGACTTTCTGGTAGAGGTAACATGTAGCTCCTTCCTAGGTCAAGGCACTTGGTAAACACGCAGGAAATTACAGGTTTTGTGGCCTTATGGCCTAGAATGCTTGTTTTGGTTTGTGTGTGTGTGTTGTGTGTTTGGTTCTGGGTGGTTTTTTTTAGGCTTTTCACTAACCCAATGATGTACTTATTCAAAGGGAAAGAGCTATTATGGATTCAAAACATAATAAAACTTAGAATCTTTTGCCCTCTCAAAGCAAGATACTTCACAGAGAACAGTTTTCTCCCCACAGAGAAAATAGAAAACAGACAATACATGACAGATTATTCCTATTCCTTGAGTACTGTGATGATAAACATTGAACACGCTGAAAAATTTGTATTACACTAGAATAAAATGTGGAAGTAAAGATTGTCCAATATGTTTCTCTATTCCCAGAATTAGAAGTCCCTTTGTTTCTTTTGTACTTTAAAATGTGCTTTTATCTGAAGACAAATCTATAGAGGCTCCTAAATCAGTTACAGACATTCTGAGAGAGTCCAAATACTGTTTGAAGATTGCCATGGAATATGAATGGTCACGTTCCTAAAAACCACAACTCTTCTAAAAGGAAACCAGAATATTCTGCGAACTTATTTTGGGAAAGGTGCTCATATGATTTGAAGTGATTTTTATTTATAGTTTTTGTGGAAAAAGTTGTCTATAGGGAATGAAGATGCTGTCCTAAAGCTCTGTGTAATTTTTCAATTGGTCTTTAATTTATCCTGTAGTTTCAACATAGAGTGTATGACTGAGGATGTTGCTGGTTTTAAAGCCAGAGTAGTTGAAAATCATAAAAAAGTTAACCCAACACAATGCTACTGCAGCAAAAGGAATCCTGCCTACTCACCTCGTTCCTCTTTCAGAGGAGGCTTCTCATAGTCTTCCTACCAAATGAAGGGAACTCCCAGTGACCATGGCATGGATGTATAGGCTGCACATCTCTGCCTGTTGAGACCTGACCCACAGTGGAGCAGCTGGGCTGTGACTTCTTGTCTTCATGTGGGTGGAGGACGAATTTGTCCAGATTAGAGTTTGTAAAACTGGTTCCAGGCCTCTAGTATGGCCTGGTTTGCACATATTTGAAACAGTAGAGTTGGTTTGATGACAGGCTTTTTCTACTCCCTTTTGATGCGCTTCTGAAACTAGTTAGTTTTTAGCATTTGAATGTTTATACTTTCACTAGAATTAAAAACAAGAAATGAGAAGTTTGTCGAAGCCTGAATTGGTGCTTTTCAATTGCTGATGGAAAGATTCCTTTGATTGAAGATACATCAGTGCAATATATCTTGAAAGCATTCACTCAGTGAGTACTTTTAGGTAGGTGCCAGTCAGACTTCTCTTAAGATTAATTTAAAAGGCCAAGGCTAAGTCATGTCTATTCTAGCAGTAGCTTGGGAGTAACTGATTTACCTCAGCAGAGGTAAATAGCATAGATAAACCCATTAATTTTTTTTACTACTACGCCATTAATTACATCAAAACCTAGAGTTACTGAATGTATGGAAAACATTTTTGTGTTTCTTTTGTAAAGCCAGCAAACACTGCTACCAACTCTCTGAAAATCACCTGCAAGATTTGGTAAACAAAACAAAATAGTTTTTACTTGTTTCTCTTTGTGGTTTTGTTTGTTTTTTTGTTTGTTTGTTGGTTTTTTTAATGGGTAGTCCTCAAACTCAGCATCCAAACAAGGTTGTTAAGACTTTGCCTCTTGTTTTAATAATGCCTGTCTCTGTTGATATTTTATCTTGTTCTCAATTTCTTATTAAAATAGCAACTCTGCTTTTATTTTTAAGGTCTGGTTCTGTAAGGTGGGGAGCTGCCCTGAGCTGTGCAGAGTGCTCCAGACTTGCACTGAGGCTTTTGGCACTCCTCAAGTCTGAGGCCTTCGAGCCTTACATGAAAAGCTTAAAATGTTAGCAGGTGCTGAAACCCAAACTGAATCAGGGTTCTTTTTATTTGTGCTGTGTAACAGCAGCAAAATGGTTGCTAGAACATAGATGCAACAGAGAGGAGGCAGAATGTGAGATTAATTGCTTCATGTTATTACCAAGGCCTTTGTCTTTGATTTTGCAGAAAGGTACGTCTGTCTGTACCCCCTGCAGTTGTGTGCTATATGAAATGGTGAGCCTTTGTTTGGCAGCTTTAACTAAACAGGCTCAGAAACCAAAAAGTGCTTCCCTGCAAATATTGTGTAGCTGGTTGGGATCTTTATATTCCATGCAAATAGCAAAATATCCCTTTACCACTCTGATTGCACATTGGCCTTTCACAGTAATTTCACTGAGTTTATTTTTCTTTTAGAGAAGGGGAAAAATGGAAGTTTGTAACAGGAAATGCAGGTATTACTAAATGAAAATACGTTTGGTACCTTCCACAGCTTGGTGGAAATAGTATTTTTGTTGAAAAGCAAAGGCAGTACATTTTGTATGCCTTATGCTTTTATTGGAATACATTTTTTTATTTTGTTACAATGATTTTCCCTATGTACAGTAATTTTGATGACACTTGCATAGTAATGATGGTAATGGTATAATAGATTATTCACAGTTGTAATGGTTATGATGCCATAGTAATAAGTTGGGTAGGGAAAAGTATTTAGGATACTTTTTTAATGTATTTTTGTAACAAATAAGGAAATTTATATCATTTAAATAAGACAGTATTATATTCCTACACCTTAAGGGATGCACAAGAGAGATTCTCTGTAATAATGTACAAGTGCCCAAAGAAGATCAGACACAGAAAAGCTAAATTAACATAATTGTAAAGGAAAAGTACTGTGTCTTTGCTTTTGTGGCTCTTATACCCCATAGTTCTGGTGTTTTACAGTCCTTCCATTGTCCATTACTGCAAACACGTCCAGATGAATTCAGCGTTTAATGTTAAAAATCTTATAACATGCCAGTTTGATTTGTAGCCCTTCATATCATGGAATGCTAATTAAAATCATATTTTTGCATATGTCATGCCTTTCATGTACATATGCAAATAGAGTCTATTGCCTTTCAGCTATTAGTAATTAACTTTATGAAGGACAGCTGTAATACATAATTAACAAAAATGTTTGCAAGCCCTTTTCACACTGAAAGTTGCAGCAGTAAAATTTTTGCTTATCGGGAAAACCATTTTAGTTTAAAGCTTCAGTCTGATATCTAAATTGCTAAAGCAGTCACATGACATAATTAAATTGATGTTATGGTCTTATCAGCAGAAGAATAGTACTTGATAGGCTTCTATCTGTTTCATTACGTATGTCACCAAAATTAAAGTAAATTATCTGTGTTTGGTTTGGTAGAAACATGATGCCAGGTAATATGTGTTTTGTTGCTGCTGTTGGTGCTTTGAAGAATGTCTTGCCAGTTTGAACAATATTCCTGCTGATAGTGTATTCATGAACATGTGCTTCATGTTTTTCATCCTTCTTTTTCACAAGGCTATAAAATAACTAAGGCTATTAATTTGTTTCTGTGTGTATCTCATTAAATAATGAATACAATGAAGTTTGACCAGGCATAAGCAGTGATTGAAGCATCTTATTTTGCTGGTTCTTTATGTTTCTCATGAAAAACAATGGAACTACCTATTTGAAGAAAGGCTGCAGGATGGGCCCACAAGGCTTAAATAAATTCAAAGGTGTAACTAAAACTATATTACTTTATAACATCAGACAACATTCTTCAGGTAAAATAGCCTATATTATCAGTATAATGTGTGAAATGTTCTAATTTGCAAAGGAAAGCAGAAACAAGTTTTCCTTTCTTTGACCAGTGATGTATGGTTGGGACTTGTAAGAGAAAAGCCAAGGGACTGCAAAATGAGGGAAACCTGTTGTTACAGAATGGACTCCCCAATCTAAGTCACATCCTAGCAGAGGAGGGATTTTTTTTTTAGGTCTGCCTTTAATGAAATGTGTTCAAGTGCATGCTCAAAAAAGAAAAAAAAAAAGATCTTTCTCATTTGCTCTTTGTTTGACAGGGTGGCGTTTGTGATGAAGAAGCATTTGAATACTCATTTGCTGGGCAAACACGGAGTTGGCACCCCCAAAGAAAGGTAAACTGCTTTAAAATTCTTTTTCATTGTATCTTATACAGTATGTGGAGATCTTTTCTAGAATATTTATCTTGCCCACAATGAAGCCATCTGGATTTTTTCCTCAACTCCAAGAGAGATCAGCATCTTTAAGTGCTCTTATGTTGTGTGGTGCTTATGACATGTCTGTAGAAAGAAATTCCAAGTAAGAGGCGTAGAATTTGCAGCTTTTCAGGCTTTTTTTGATAGGTGATATTATTTTCTTTAAACTTTCATAGTTGTAAATGTGCCTCTCAGTGCAAAATCAAATGTTTGGGGTTTTTTGGTTTTCTTTTCCTTTTTTGTTCTGTTCTTGCTGGCCTTGATGCTCATAGGTTTATAAAATTACTTTCTAAGAGGTCAAAGCCATAGAGAAATCAAAAAGAAAGTTTCCTCAAGTGTTCTTGGGCAGGAAGAGAGATTTGGCATTTTCACTATTTTTGAAATGAATTAATTTATTTTTTCAATCTGTACACGGCTACTTATTCTCCAACTTTGTTTGCAAGCAGGTTATTTTTTATATGGTTTAAAATATAACTGTGTTTTACAAACTCAATGGCACTGTGTTTGCAGATAAACAGATTTTGCTTCAGATTTATTTGGCACATTGTGGCTTAGCTGTTGCTATGTCACTGAATCTTTGGGCCAACTAGAAAATTGATGTGTTTTGGATAGCCAACAGATCTCATATTCTTTTTCAGCCTGGGTAGATGGAGGTGTTCATTGCTGGATACTTGATACTGTTTCAAGTATTACTGCCTTGTAACTCATTCTTTGGGGGTAGGCTTTCATAAATAAAGCGTATTTTCTGGTTTTGATATGAAAAAAGAGGAAAATAAAAGATAGGAGCTGTAGGAGAGCACAGCAAAGCTCTTTCTGAGCCATGTTCATTTCTTGTTAAAGACAATGAAACTGTGGTCAATTAGACCTATTCCTCACAAGTTTGTCATGCTTAAATCATGGAGGGACCTAAGAGTAGGGTTTTAAATTTTAACACCCCATATATGCCTTAGTTTGACTAAGCACTGATTTAGGTAGTGCTTTTATTTTTAAGGAGATTTCCTCTACAAAGCGCTTAACCAGAATTTGCCTACCATGTGATTATTCAAGAGTTTTGAGATATTCTATTTAATCTAAAATACACAGTGATGCATTGAAAAAACAATTACAGTTTCATCAAAGCAGATATAATAATAAAGTTTATTTTGGTAATCTCTTGTCAAAGCACAACAATTAGATAAAATGTTTTGGTCTAGTGGCTTATTTTATAAGTGGAAGTATTCAATACCAATGTATTCTTTTATAAGGGGATACTCACTGTATACTCATCATAAATACAACATAGAGATAACTTGCATCACCCTAGTGAATATGTACACAATAAAGGATACATACAATAGATTTCCAAATAGAGTATCTTAGTCTGAGAAGCAAATTTTTAGTGATGATCATCTTGAAATGAATTCCTAAACAAGCAGGATGCTATAAAGTAAATCAGTTGTTGCTGGCTTTTCTTTGAGTGTTTTGTTCTGAAGGCCTCTCAACTGTGGCTGTTTTCCCCATTTCTTCCTTCAAGGCTTTCTGGCTGGCTGGCCAGCATGGCACGAGGAGGAGGGTGGCAGGTTTACAGGCTCTGGCTGCCCAAGGAGCAGAGGAGCCCTGCTGAGGCCTGCAGCCTCCCTGCCCTGCCTGCTGGCATGGCTGGGGAGGCTTTGCCTCCAGCACAGGCAGGTGGAATTGGAAATTACTTCATGCCCTCTTCTTTTGCAATTTCTTCATCCATCTTTGGAGTATTTCTTTTCCACAGAAAATACTTTTTCAGGTGGCACTTCAGCTTAATGTAGAGCAGCATCAAACAGTAGTGGCAGAGCTACAACAACAATATAAATTTCTAGTAGCAGTCCCTCACTGGGGATGGGGGATGTTTAAGCCACGTGAACTACTGCAGTAAATACCAAACCATTGTTGCTTTCTTTTCCACCTTTCCTCTCCTATTATGAGAAAGTTTGATGCCTTTATATGGCTTTAGGAACCAAAGAAATCCTTCTTCTGCATGTTAAACCATCACTCTGGGCATAAACATATTATAAATTAAGTTACGTAGTTTTCTTACCTATGTAAAACATTAATGCCTTGATTATAATTTTGCAAGCTTGCTATTTTTTAATTTCTCTAGGACAATATAATCAGTTTATTCTTTATGTTTTGAATTTGATTCTGCCCTCTGATACATTGCATATTATAGCAAATACTAATAGAAGCTAGCTAAATAGGCTGTGACAATTAAATTAATAATGCATTTTATTTGCAAGTGTTTAGTCTTCATGGTTTGACTGATATATGCAAAGATGGTAATTTATTAAAAGTAAATTCATGTAATTGTACTACAGAATTTGATGGACCAAAAAAAGTTGTCAGCATGACTATCATCAAAAACAGAAAATTGAAAAGAAGTTCAAAAGGGTGCTTGAAAAAAATGGTTATAACCCATACACCCCAAGAAATTGAGGCCCTTTATACAAACTTCTTAGAATCAAATTGCTGGTGGTGTGCATAGAGATAGTTCTGAAAGGGAGAGGAAAAATACATTTACAATTTAGTAAGGAGTACTTAACTTATGCACCTTGCTCTCTTTAGCTTTCCATCACTATTGGGTTTTTTATGCACAAAAGGGAGGAGTTGTGGAGGCTGTGGAGGTGTTTGCATGGGCAGATACAGAAAATGAGTGTAACTCATAATGAAATTGCTGCTGAAACATCTTTTGTTTGGGTTATTTTCTTCTTTAAAAGACAGAATTGATTTAAGGGGAAAATACTGTGCAGTTGAAAATCGCATAAGTTTTTAAAAAATAAACTTGTGGTAAAATGTCTGCACATTTCAGACACAAAACCCCCTACTGCCTAGTCCATTATGATCATTACAATTTAATAGCTAACTCAAAAGTGGAATTTTTTAACAGAAAAAAATTCCTCTAAGGTATATTTTCTTGTTATTGGAACTGTGATACTGATTTATTGTCAACTTGAATGTGTCTCAAAACTGGCATGTTATCTGCTAAGTCCAAGGCCAGTACATATTTGGTACTTCAGTGTCAGTAATCTTCATGGGACCTATAACTATATCTTATTGGCAGGATAAATCTTTGGCTACACCTTTATTGTATCTAGTAGACATTGTGGTTGGGGACAAGGTGAGTGCATCGGTAATGTTAATGGTGCCAAGTTCTAATTTCTGTTATATCATTACTGTACTTGTAAATTGTGTCAGAACACAGAACAAAGAGATGTTTCACTATTAAGATTTACACATACACACACATAAAAATATGAGGAAGAAAATAAAAATAAATTCACTAAGTCATTCATCAGTGAAAATAAATTCTGCCACTGTTAAGTACAACTCTGGATTTAGAATTTTTTTATGAAAAATACACGTAAATACTCTTTAAAGATTTTTTAGAGACACCATTAGTACTGTAAAATATACGTTTTTTCGTTTATGATACTTTTTTAACTAGAGTTCTATCTGATATATCTGTTTAAAAAATTCATTTACAAAGAAAAAGCCATAGAAAAGCCTTTATAGTTGCTTAATTACCTCATCTTCCTTATGAATTTTAAATTATGAGTTGCCTCTGAAATAACTTTACATATGAGTAATCCCATTGAATAAAATAGAATCATTCATATATGAATGAATAAAGTTACTGGTAGCAAAAACAGTCACTGAATTGGAGTATCTATTATAAAACAACTCCTGTAAAGGTCATGAAAGTATATATTTAATTTTGGAAGGTTCTGGTATTTTTCATGTGCTTTAAAAATGGGATCATTGTTACAGTGCTCGCAACATCATATGAAGATCATATGATTTTGAAATTATCTTGATTGTTTGAAAAAACTGTGTAGTCATTTCAACTTGAGAGCAAGAGCTATAGGTAAATACCTACTACTGAGTAATAGCAACCTAAATATATTTGAGATGCTTTGTCAAATAATTTTGGAATATAACATACTTCTAAAATTTGTGTATTTTTTGCACTTTGAAGTAAAAAGAGGAAGTTCCTAGGTTGCCAGTTGTTTCGTGTGCTTGCATAAGCCCACCTGAATTTTTGAATATTAAATTCTACTAATATGTAAATATCATGAAATAGACAAGACTGTAGGTATATCAGTGGAAGAGATTGTTGAGGTCTGAAAGAAAAGTAGCCAGGGAAAATGAACTCAGGGGTTGATGTTCTGTATATTATTGAGAAAACTGTCTTGTAATCAGCTGCTGTGTCCCAGTATTTCCATTTTGAATGTAAAACTAGAAGTATATCAAGTCCATCAGTACAACCCTCTTTTATTTAACTGAACTGTTAATTCTTCTTTTGAAACATTTTTCTTTCTTTGAGTAGAGAAATTTGTGATAGTAACTATTTGATACACCTGTTTTGGGCAATGCTACCCCCTGCAAAGTAAAAAGATCCAGTTTGATGTTACAGGTAATTTTGGGTAAACAAGTGGCAAAAGTCACAAAGTGATGGGTCATACATCCATATGAAAGGAAGTTGTTTCGGGCATACATCCCAGCTTTCTGCTTCCACTGCATAAGTCAACTGTGCAGGCCAAGAGGGTAAGGGTTAGTATGTAATAATTTTGTATGAACCTGCTCATGTTCTGAAGGAATGAGTTCTGTATGTGGCTGTCTCACAGAAGGGTTTCCAGTTAGAAGCACTGGCAGTACACTGGATCCACTGGACAAGAGGCTACCTGGAATACCAGAGGGGTATTTTGCTGAGTCTTGCCTGCTAGCTTTGTCATCACCTTTTACTGCTTCTTGCAAATGAGTTTGAGTTTTCAACTGAAACCCAACACTACTAAGGTTAACTGGATAGGAATGGAAAGCTTTATTTAATTGATTATTTCCTGCATTTTTCTTTAAAAGGGTCTTGGACAGTTACATAATCATAGTTTGGAAAAGTGCTAAGGAAAGAAATGTAGCTTTTTCTTGAAATATTTACCGTTTGGAAGTTTGTGATGAGAGGATGTGTTGTGTAAAGGACTCATCTTTAGCAGTGTTCGGGAGCTGAAGTTTTGCTTGAGATGCATGCTCAGCTTTCCATGTTTTGGAGGCTTATCTGACCTTTGGAAGCAGTATTTCTCTTTGGTGTTCAGATCTTGTCTGGTGCTATACTATGTCAGAGTGTGGAACAGGTTCCATAGGTACAGGCTCTGCAATCACTTGATGCCTGAGTGTTTTTCTCTGTCTGTAGCTGACCAAGGTACATAAGGAAGCCACCTGTGATTCTTCAGATGCTGGAAGTAGAAGATGTGCTGAAAATTCACAGCTTTCCTCATGGCTTGTTGTCTGTACACACATGTGCATTTGCTTTGCTACAAAGAAATGAAGACTAGGCAGACATTTATACTTTGGAAGACTGCTATCAAAAAGACAAGTGATGACTTCAGCATCTTTTCTGAAAGAAAAATAACAAGTGAAGGACTGTAAAAGAATTAAGTTATTTTGCTACTACTCATTATTTGTTCTTATCAAATCCTGGCAATATTAGAGTTTAGTTCAGAAGGAAGGACAAACTGAAGTAGGTTTATTTTAATTGCTAGGTATGTGAGAT
This sequence comes from Molothrus ater, assembly GCF_012460135.2. Lineage (NCBI taxonomy): Eukaryota > Metazoa > Chordata > Aves > Passeriformes > Icteridae > Molothrus > Molothrus ater. The sequence goes on along the minus strand of NC_050478.2, from coordinate 94,921,177 downwards.
GTTTTGGAAATTTCTGTAGTCAGTCTTCCTGGTTGTGAAGGCTTAGCTGCTATGGTTAGAAAATAGAAGGAGAACCCAATGGGATTCACGCTACTCACAGTGAGCACCTTTGGCTAATTTTAAGCATAATAACAAGATATAAATGATGATCTCATATTCATAAACAATCAAGTACTGTCTAGAGCGTGGGTTATTATTTCCATTAGCAAGAGTATGCTAGCATTGTTGCTGTATCTGTGGAAGACAGTGTGGGTAGCTGCTGAAAGCACCAGCTCTATTTCAGTATGGTTTGTTTCCCAGGAAAACACGGTTCCTTGTTGCATGCCATCAGCCAAAACGTTGTAAGCTGCAAAATGATTCCTCCTCTGATGCAGTTAGCTGAAAGTAAATTGTTCCAGTTGCATGTCCCAGCTTGCTGCTTCCACTGTGTAAGGCAACTGTGTAGGTCAAGAGGGTAAGGATTAGGATGGCAATATATCTCTAGATCCCTTTTTACCTGCGTGCGACTGGTAGCAAGGGTCCTCTCCAGACAACTCTGCAGTCTATGTTACACTTTGAGGGTTGTACGTTGTGACATTTATAGATGTGAACTGTTCCATGTCTTGGGTGGTACCATGACTTTGATCAGTCTATATAATACAAGACAAATATTTATTGAGAATACTAAAAAGGAAATGGAAACATAATCTCTTGACAATACTGCAATGAAATATTTTCCATACATTCTGAAGAATCAAGAGGAGTATTTTGTAAACTTTGGAAGTGAAAACAGAAGTTCTGTGGCAAATGCTGTATTTGATAGTAGAAGCTTTCTTTCTACTTTTTAGCCACACACTTCATAATTCTTGCATCAAGTTATGACACCGTCAGGACTACTTTTCTGCAGCCAAAGCAGCTGCATAATTATTAAATATGAATGTTTGTTT
>NC_050478.2:94880251-94915251 GCF_012460135.2 Molothrus ater | reverse complement strand
AAAATGATTAAAAAATTCACATTAGGTCTAAGGGCATAGTGATTTTTTGCATTTCCTATGTTTTCAAATGAATTAAACTATAACAGTGCAGTTAACATCAAATCATAATGATAATTTGTTAGTTAAAGGCTATTTCAGTCTATAAAACTTTGATTACTTGGAATTTAGCTGCGGTTTTATGAGTTTTCCCATATGATTGCCCACAAATTTTTATGTTGACTAAATTGTAAATTGTTTAAACTGTTCAAACAAATTACTTAGCAATTAAACCTTCAGCAAAATTGTAATTCATTTTAAATTTAGCACAGAGGTTTGATGCTCTTTATTGAAGAAAATAACTGAGCAAAATGGTGAAATATGTAAATTCTGAATCCTGCGTGAACAGTCCCCCATAGGACAAAACATTCCCAACACTGTGGGTATAGGAAAGCCTTCCAGTAATGTGAATTAATTTTGCAGTAAAGGGTAGCTTGAGGAAATTCCTGCTGCTGAATAACATCCAGATTTTATGATTTCCAAATTTTTTCCCCATAGGGTGTTTTGTGTCTAATTTTTAATGCCTGAAGTCTTAATATTTAAACATAAAAGCAATCTACTAGATACATAATTCTTCTGTATACCTGTGTCTTCTAGTAAAATAACTACAGATGGAAGGAATGCAACAGCTACAGGGAAAGGAGAGATGAAATTAAATAGTTTTATCATTGGTACTTATTGGAGATTTTGACTATTTTGTTTCTGTTTTTTTGATCAACTGATTTGCAGAAATTTTACCAGTACAGTACACAAGTAAAAGTGCATTTCTGTGTTTGGGTCTTTTTATAGTTGTTTTATTTTTTTTTATTCTTTGCTGAGGGCTTTAATGTTTTTTCATATATGATTTGTCTGAAACTTGTGATTTTAAAGTCTCCTTTCTATCTTAATTATGCTTATGTATTGTATAGATTTCTCCATGCAGAGTGATGTTCAGTTTCACTATCTCTAGAGCTGCAAGAAAAATAGAAGTGTAAACAGTGAGCAGATGCCTCATTTTACATAAGAAAACCTTGCTCCCACTTATCATATTTGAACTGCTTGTGTTTGTGCACCTGTAGCTCACTGACATTACCCTTCAGAAAATGAATTATTGGTTTTGTACCATTTATATAAGACATGGCTCACTGTAGACAAATGAGAGATAATTTCTAGAATTTCAGATCCATGGCCTTATTTTTGTTGACCACCATCACTCTGTGTAATGCTGTACATTCATAGTGCTCCGAGCAGATTGAAGACAGAGGCACCAAAAGCCCAGTCCTCCTATTGGCTTTCTGGAAATGTCCATGCAAGTTCTTCATCAAGAGGCCATCCTTGTCTGAGAGGGGTATGGAGATGCCACATGGCTGTAAATGGCCACCTCAAACCTCATGCAGAAAATGGCTACTGCTTCTTACTAAAGGGATATACTTGCTCAGTTTCTGACCTGTTAAACTGGTTTCCTTCCAGCTACTAATTGAAAAAGGTAAAGAGTTCTACTGATTGTGAAGTCAGTGCTACCCATTTATAACTGCGTATGATTTCATCACTCATGGACAAACTCGTAAGGGTTGTTTCTACATTATTTTGTTTCTACCACATGGGAATTCTGTATTCCATTAATTTTAAGCACTCCGCAAGTAGGCAGAAGTTTAATACTAAAAAAATGCAGTGCTGAACCAGTTTCTAGACCACTGAACTTTCATCTTGTTTGCTCACTTGTTGACATTTTTGCTTGTCAGTTTTCTGAATATTTAGTGATATAGTCAAGAGACAGGATGAGAGCAGAAAGCATAGAGGTACTAGCACAAATAGGTAAGTTTATTAATTATTTTACTTTATGGTATATGCATAGCAAGTGCATTTGTACAGAGCTAGCTAAATACTGATTTATGCCTGTCTAAGTAAAAGAAAAGCATTAACATACTTGCTATCATCTTGAATCTCTAAAATGTCTGATAGTTCGTATTTCATAAAGTCACACATCTGAGAAGTTGGCTTTTGCAAAACAAGCTCTCTGATTATCTGATATCCTCCGGAAGGTTAGGAGAGTTGTTTCCTATATTACTTAGGGAAAAATTTCTTTTTACAATTGAAAATGTCAGCATCAATTTAAAGTAACACTAAGCATGTGCTTGCTTTCTGAATATTATCCTCCTCCACCTCCCCTCCAACCACCCTGCTGAGGATCTGAGTGTGACAGTTTGATTAGATCATCAATCCTTACTGTTAACAGCACTTTTCCTGAACACCTGGGTTGCTAGGTCACATCTGAGTTTAGCTACCGTTGTTTTAGTGACCTAACGTGCATTCACCATAGCAATTTACATTTAGTCCTCAAATTAAAAGTTACCTTAGAACAACAGTTTGCTTTAAAATGACCTTTGTTCTCATGTGAAAGTTATGCTGTATGATGTGATAAAACTATAAATGATGAAACAGATTTTTGTATTTGAAATGTGGTTACTTACTTTGATAGAGCTCTAAAATAAGTCTGTCTAACTGCTGTCTCAAAAGCAAAGCTCTGTTAGGAATACTTCTCCTACTTAATTGTCTGTCAGTGTAGAAGAATTCTACGTAGATTTATATTCCCCTATTTTGATTAAATGGTGTTATTCTATACTAAGTTAAGAAATCACATTTGTCATATCCTTACAATAATTTTAATAGTGTTTCTTCCCTAAAAATCTACTTTTGACTTGTCGGTACAGTCTGATTCCTGCTTTTCCTATTTTTAGGGAAAATATCAGCAAAGGTGAATACCTAGCAACAATTTCAGTGCAAATTGTTGAGCAGCAGACAGGAACATAAGCATGCTATAAAATGTAGTCCTTTTCTGAATCTACAGTAATCCTTTGTTTTTCCTATGGACAGGAATATAGGATATTCGTAAAGTTATCAGAGGAAAATTCATGAAACATTTAATTAAAAATCAGTTTAGATTTTCCTTCTGTTTTTGAGTGATTAAAAAAAAGCAAAAAACAGGACACTGTTATCAACAAGAGAATTCACTTTTAGCAGTATATATGATGTAACAATAGTAGTTAGTGGAAATGCTTTGCTTTGTGCTTTCTCTCATGTCAGTTGAATATGCTTTCATATATATTCTTAAATCAAATGTAAAGCTTCCTGTAATCTGTTATAGTCATGCTGTTGTTGCAGATCTATGAAATTAGATACCAAATGATTATTTCCATTAAATTGGTCAAATATGAAAGAGAGATCTGAAGGGCAAGTGTAGAATTTAAAAAGAAAAACATATCTTTAAGTATAAGGTTTATTATGGAGGGGTGTTTCACCCCATCCTATAGCACATATAGTGTGGAATTAAAATGCATTACATAAAACACATATACATTTCGAGGCGTGATTCTGTGTCTAATTAAATCAGTAGAAAGTATTATTTTGATTGGGATCATTAATGAAGCATAATTTTGCTTGTTAAGCAAAACTCTAATTAGACACTATATTTTAAATATTATTTTGTATATATGCTACCGTTCAAGAACGTGTTTACTGTGTCCTCTGAAATATGTGAAGGGCCTACTTCTGTTAATCCATATTCAAAACATATGTCGTAGTGGCTTCTGAGAATTCATAATAACAATAAAATTAAAAACACGGATAAATCTATGCAAAACTAAAAATTCCGCAGCATGCAGTGTACATTATTTTAAATGCTAATTCACAGTAAAATTAGTGGTAAAAAAGTATAAAAGATCTGGTGTACATAATCAGAGTGTAGAAAATGCTGCTCAGCCTTCCATCAGAGTGAATAATATAGGGTCAATAGGATGTTTAAAGAAAAAGCTGCCATGAAAAGCATAAGAGAGGAATTTTCAAACAGCATTTCTTTATCATGATATTATGCAAATAGAAAATACTAGGCCTTGATGAAAGCACACTTGTTAAACTTGAATTTTTTTGAAAGAAGTATAATTTGTAGGATATGAGTAATGTGATATTACTTCATATATGTGTTTATTTATAATTATGGCTATGAAACTGTATTATTTATGACCATATGAATCCATGCAATCAGAAATTTTTCAAAACAGAACTTTTGGGGACAGCTTTTGCATGCTTCATAGCTGTTCATTAAATGTTTTTTTTTTTTAAGGAAGTTTATTTACCATTGCTTTTTTTTTTGTTTGTTTGTTTGATTGATGTAATTTTTACTTCATTGATTGTTGTTTTCTAGATCAGAGTAAAAATTACCGAAGTTTGAAATTTGGCCATAATAATAACCACTGACTTTTGGTCACCCTTTGTGTGTCTTGCTTTGGATTACCAGATTATCAGTATATTCCCCATTGTTAATGGAGACATTGTAGGTGAAGATCATTCTTTGGTTTACAACTTTTCTCTTACATATGATTATGTTGGCATGAATTCTCTTCCTGTTGGAACAAATCTTACGTTTACCTTAATGCCAAACAGTGCAACTTTTTTTTTCATGCACTCTGTAAAGATTGGTAAGTGTACTGTTGGGTAAATAAAAAAAGTTTAATAGATACTTACTGAGTAAGAGAACATTCACTCTAGATGGAAAAACAGGACAGACCAATAGACTAACTCCAGTTATATCATGATGCACTTATTGTTGAGTAAAAGCCTGCACTTCTGACAGACTGACTTGGGGAGAGACGAGCATGTACAAATTTAGTCTTTATTGTACTGTATCTTTACTGAAAACATGTATTTATTCATAGCAATGTGTCTCATGCAAGTTACCAATCTGTAACAGCCAAGGCAAGGTGTTGGTAGTTTCCATGAAGGTGAAGCAAGGTACAGTCAGCACTTGTATCTCTTCCCATTGTTGGCATTGCCTGAATTCAAGGAAGTGAAATCTGCCTTTTCTTCATTGCTCTTTTCAATAAGACTGCAGGAATTATCTTACTTGTGCTAGTTATATCAGATAATAGCACACCTTCTTGGCTGTGTGGACAGAGAAATCCACTTGTGTGGAGAACAGAATGCATTTAGAACCCAGAATGTTGTCCAGCATAGTTGCAAACTGGTCTCAAGCTAGAATGTGTTTTCAGTGTTCTTCAGTTTTGTAAAGGAGTAGTTCCTGGCCAGACTTCACTGCTCTTCAGGCTTCACCTGTGGAAGGTGGTCTGTTCAGGGAGTACCTGCAGCAAAGGAGTGTGGATTCTGCTGTAGTTGTGTTTTCATCACCAGTGGCAATCATCTGAGTGGCTTGGGCGGTTATTCCTTTTTTTGTGTTTGATTTTCTTTCCACTTATGATGTGAGTGTAGTAACACTTACTTCACACGTGCTGATGAGAGCTTGAGAAGCATTGCAATTAGAACTACGATGATTTTTTTTCTTTTATTGGAGTGATGTGATAAAATTATTGTGGCTGTCATACTTTGAAAAAAAGGGATTTGATGTGCTTTTGAAATGCTAATCTGAAGGACAGGAATGCTGGGGGAGAGAAAGTGAAGGTCTTTCTCCAAATAGGACTTCTGATGAAGCTAGAGACAGAAGCTCTTATGGATGTAACAGAAGTGTTAAGATCTGGAGAGAGTCCCCAGACAATTGCTAGGGAAGGAAATTCCTTGCAAATGCTGCAGAGGCTTCCTTTTTTCCTTGATTTCTCTGTACCTGAGCAGAAAACAGAGCCAATCCGGTAGACTCTTAGTTTTATTTTCAGATTAGGTTGAGCTTCAGTCTGACAGCAGCTCTTTTGGTTTGTGTTTCACATAATTTCAGAGAATGTTCCTGATTCAATTCTGCTTTCTGTGAAAGCTTTTTGTGAAGACTCAACCTTGGCAGAGTTCAGACCAATACAATATGGGCTGGCTATCAAAGGTTTTATTTTTCATTTGGGCTTGACTTAATTCTCTAGTTCAATTGTTGAGAAGTGTGAATCAGATGTCTAATGCAATTTTTTTTTAAATTTCATTGATGGTTTGCACTGGCTCTAATTAGTATTGTTTTCTATGATGAATTTTACACAGGCAGTCTTAAGAAATGCTGTAACCTCGATGGTGTACATCTCTATTGCTTTGTTAGTGTGCATAAGCAGGCTGCTCTAGGCAAACACAGAAAGGGGAATCCAGTGGAATGAGCAAGAGACTAAATTTTGTATTGATGTGGGTCAGAGGAGACTGTTCCATGTCCCAAGAGCATGGGATTTAAAAAAAGAATATGGGGAGTGGTTCATAAGAGGCAAGCTGTGCAAATGGCTCATGTGTTTTTTTCCTTGTTCTTGCAATATTCTGACCTTCTATGAAAGAAGCTTTAAGGGACCATGATAAGCCTTTAACAGTAATGAAGATACTTCATTTTACATTACCCTTTCAGGATGAATTTCAGTATAGTAACAAATCAGTATATGTAAAGCATATAAAAGTTCAACTATATTTGCATTTTTGATCACAATATAACTTACATATTGAAAAAGTTCTTTTTTATAGACAGTACATGTAGAATGTACTTTGTATTTTTTACTTTTAAGTCAGGTAATAAATGCCTTTGCATGATGATATGCCTGTGTGTATATCTACCTCTTGTCTCCTAGTTAGAGTGTTTAGTCACCAAAAGGAATTTATCAATTTTTGTACAAGCTTATGATTCCCCATTACACATATGGAAAAATGGGTGATGATTTTTTACTTCTTAAGATCCCATTTTCCTTTCTAAATTCCAACTTTTTCTGGTCTAGTATGTTGGTCTATCAGTCTCTGTAGGATTTGTCAGTGTTGTCTGTCAGTGTCAAAGTTAGAGGAAGACATTAAGAAATACAAAAACATTATTCTTTAAGTCTGTAGGTTTACTAGAAGGATTTTAGAAGAAGCACAAAATAGACAGCAGAGGGGGCCAGGCTCTCTACATCACCAACCCAGTTGCTGTCAATTTATTACAGTGATTTTGTTTTGTGGACAGAGGTTCTCTGGTTAGCCCATTTAGTTATTATAGTGTTATTCTGTTCCTGTTATTTTGCACTTACTGGGAAAAGCAGTGGAAATTCAGGGGACATTTTTGAGTAGCTTTTGTGATTCCTCTTTCTCATACACTTAAAGAAAAAAAAGAAAACCCACAAAGAACATAATCATTAATTTTTTATGACTGCTTTTTTCCTGTAACACTAATGTGACCATGTCTTGAAAATGAAAAGAAATCTCTGTAAATATGAGGACTTGCTAATGCTAAATCAAACCATTTTCTCTATCACTAGATACATTGCCTCATCAACTGCTGTTCTTGCAAAATAAGAAATTATATATAAATTCAAAATATTATATCATTTTATTGGACAGCATTTTTGTGCACATCTTTTTCCATGTAATGTGTTAGTTCTACAGAAAACGTTTATTAAAAAATACCTGTAAAATACTCTGTTTTTCTGGTTTGTTTTTTTTTCTGCAGGCATGCACGTGCTAGTAATATGTGTCATGAATGATATCTTTCTGCACTTTGGTGTCCCATTTAGTATACAGTTCTTAGCTGTTCTACATTTGTTGGGTCAGTATTTACTGTTCCTGCCTTTGTAGATTGTTATTTTATTTTCCTGAGAAAGCACTGTGAAGAACATTCCTTTCAGCTGAAAACTGGTGTAGTTCTTAGCCCCAAATGGTGACTTGACTTGGTTGTATAAGATTTGGAAGGACACTAGACTTGGTTCAAGTGTTACCACACAGGTGAACCAGTCCATTTCCAAATACCAAACTAAACCAACTAACGAACCCCCTTCTCCCCCAAAAATACTGAGTTGGACATGGACTTACTGGAATGGGCTCACTGTGACTACATCTTCAGCAAATGACAGATACTTCAGGGTATAGTTTTGTTTTTTTACTTTATATGCTTTCTTGTAGTTGACTTTATTCTTGCTTTTTAAAAATGAAAATAGATCAAATGCAGCAAAATGATCCATGCTACTTTTTTAAGATGATGTATAAGGTCATTTAGATTGTCATTCAGGAGGCAGAAATTCTTCAGGTAGAAACTGAATTCTGTAGCTTGAAGTTAGTAAAAGCAAGTTATAGTGGCATACATTTTTAATTAAGTATATCTACTGTATCTTAAAAGTATTTTAAAAAACAGTTATGGCATCAGCATAGCTATAATGATATACTGCAGCTGTCCCTGGATTAATGCAGTGAGGATATGACCTCTTAGAAACTGCATGCTGTGCGCACTTGCTGGAGTTGGCCTGTTTTCATCAGTGTGATTTTAAAAAGCATAGAAAGAGGGACTGCACTTCTGATGAGGCATATACATTACCAAAAAAAGGGAAGGGAGATGGCCAATGAAGGTCTAATTAATTTATTTAAAAGGATCTGACATATCCTTTTAAACATCTGTCTTCTAGGTGCACCACTGTATCTCCTCAGGTATAGAGAAGATAAGAACTGTTAGAGAGGTCTCTTCCACTTCATATATACTGTGTAGTTTCAGATTATAGAACCTTTATGTGATCTAATTCTTGTTCAACTAGGATAATGTTCCTTCTGTTTTGAAATGTTGCTTTAACTTTTTTTTTTTAAAGTTATGAGAAAAGAAGTTGTTTTCTACTATAAACATACCAGCAGAGTTCAGGTCATCATGCAAATGTAGGACAATGGCAGAATCGTTGTGACATGTGTACAGAGCGGTTTGATAAGGTCTCTCAGCTGGTACAATGAAGGGTTGCTTTCTTCCCTGTGTTAACACTGAAACATTAAACAGAATGGACACTGAATTTTGGTGCTTTGCTGATAAACAACTTGAATGTACGCTTGTACAATGATGTATTGCAGTGTCCTTGTGTCTGTGAATGGACTTCTCACAGATTCAGAGGTAGGATTCTATATATTACCTGCTGTATATAGGGAGGTTGTGAACAGTTTTACAAATATTCTTCTTTGGGCTACTGCTAGTGAAAAAAACAATAAAAAATGCAATTCACATCAGCTGCTGAAAATCTCTGATGCATTTTCTCTAACATAGACAGCAACTTCTGAAAATATTTATGAGTCTGCTTTCTGATGAATGCTTGATATCATCCCTTAGGATATGATCTCTTTGTTGGATTAAAGGCACTAGTCCTTGCATTAAATGGTGTTGGGTTTTTTCATCCTAATACTCTTTACATGTATCTCTTTTAGATTGTGCCGTCTATTATCCTGCTCAGCCTCCTTACGTTTATCTTCCCTATGAAACAGCTATTAGTTCACCAAACAAATTTTGAGATGATTTTCCTCCAACAGTTTGTAGGTTCTGAAAAATCCATTAATATCAAAACCAGATTCCCTTTGCTCTGTGTGTGTGTGTGTGTGCGTGCATGTATGTGTGTGGTATTTTTTTATGCTGACCTGAAGATTTGTTTTGCTACTGGACCTGTGTAGCTGCTTAGGGTGTTGTATTCCCACTGTACTGTTTTACTCCCATGTTGTCTGATCTATCAGCAATCTAATTCACAGATAGTATCAAAATTCATGATGTAGGGGAAGCTTATTAAAGATAAAAACCTCATGTGGCAGTTGCCCTTTCAGCAGTTTAAGCTTTTGATTCTTGCTTTCCATCTTTAACGTGCACTGATTATGCCTTGACACCTCTCCTGCAACACATTCATTTTTCTGTGGTCTTTCTGACAGACTGACATGAAACTGGTTGCTTTTAGCTTTTGCCATTGCTTTCAAAACATATGTCCTGGACAGTAGGTTTTCTTTCCTTTGTAGGTAAGCTTCATTTGTTTCATTAAATAGTAAACTTTTTTTTTTTACAGAAAATTTACTACAAACATCGTGTTATTACAAACTATTCTTCCTCAGGGCTTAGAATTCAGTCTGCCATGACCACTTGTCCCAGATATTCCAGTTCTGTTCTTTTGTAGATCTGTTGCAGATTATTTAATTATCAAGATATTATTTTGAAGATAGACAGAATTAGAATGTAGTTTAAAGGCAAATTCAAATTATTATTCATTCTGCCTTCTTCTAAACATACGTTTCTGACATAGGAGAATTTTGAAAATTTCATAAGTATCAAATATTTCAGCAGGAAAATAATTTAATATTTTGATTGTTTCTATTTTTGTTGGTCTCTTAAGCTGATCAGAAGCTTTAAATGTAGACTTTGATGATAGCTTTTTGCTAATCATGAATAAAATATTTCTAGTAGTCAATTACTTTTTAGGGCCAGAGCAAACACAAAGTACTTTAAATTGAGAGTTTTTTAAGAATAACTGATTATGTTACATAACCTAAGTAGAAGTTTAGACTTGTTAGGAAAGTATCTGTAGAATAAGGAATGAGTTTAGATGAAGACTCTTGGCTTGTCAAGTTTAACTTAGGTACTGTACGCTGGCATCTGAGTAAACAGAAGTTTGGGCATAGTAAATAAGCAGAAAAATTGCCAAGGACCATGTTCTATTCCTGGTGCCTCAGGCTAAGGATTATAGGTGACACTTGTGATGAACTGAACTTTGCAAAAATGTTTGTAATAATTGGTTCAGCTGTTTCCTAATTTGAACATCTATCATAGCCTTTTAAGAGGTAAGCCTGGAAAAAAATGCTAGTGGTCATCTAGTCCCTTCTCCTAATCATATTTTATATGCAAACATAAGTATTGATTCCAAATATATTGCTACAATCAAAATATTCTTTGATAGATGTCCATGTAATTTATTCCTGAAGGTATCTTTCAAGGGGACAGTTCTGCAACTTCCATGGTGCTTATTCTACCACTTACCTGCACATGCTGAAACACAATGCTTTGAAAAATTTAGGAAACTCAGATTTTTTGAGAACACATAGTTTTAGACATGAATTTGAAATTTGTCAGAGAAAAGGTAGTTATCCCAGATTCCTATCAGAATGACTTCACTATCAATTTAAGAATTTATTGAAGTTGTATACCTCAATATATATTTCAGTTTCTATATTTGTAATAGCAATTTGTTTGAAGAATAGGATTGCTGGCTTAAGAGATTCTGGACAATATATTCCAGCTTCCATTTACCTTCTATGGTTTAGGCTTATTGATAAGGCAATGCTAATCAGACCAATCTGTAGTCCTGTCTCCTGGGTTCTTTGTTTTCATTGCTTGTCTGAGAGCCGCATAGCTGGAGCCAAAGAGCTGACTGGCTGCATCAGGGATGGGAGGTCAGTCTGCTCTGGAGAAATTTGGTATAGTCAGAGGAACGAGTCATTGAGCCAAACTATGCTGTCCTCTCCTCTCCTGTCCCTGGCTGAGCTCTCCCTACTGTATTTCCCTGTGGTACAGTGGCAGCATCACACCAATTTTGCCACCAGAATTTTATTCTAGAACTGTGCTCCTTCCCCTTCTGCATTCCTCGTAGAAATTTCACACAAGGAGACACAAGGAAGATACGCTGTTGAAAGAAGCAGAGGAGTAGAAATAATGTTTTGCTTCATGAAATTCCTCATTTCTTGAGGAAATCTTTGTAAAAAAACAACTGTATGGGCCCCATTATCCTTGCCCCATTATCCTTGTGCTGTGAGGGGATTAGAGGAGGAGAAGGAAATTTTTCTGGGGAAACAACCAAAATCTGTAATTCAGGTATAACCAGACACAGGACGATGGCTCACAAGGCCTATGGCACATTATTCAGTAAGCCCGGATTGCAGGATTGCCACATTCACAAGATTTGCAACTGGGAGATTCCCAAAGTTCTGACTCTGCAATGATGTGATGCTGGTGTTGATGCCTTAAGTTTTAGCTTTCATATTATCCAGATTCTGTACTCCACTGAACTTCATATAAAGTGTTAGCAAGTTCTCTTCACAGGGTAGTTAGATAAAACAATCCTTTTCCAGCCTGACAACCAAGGTCAACATTGAAGCTTCAGGCCCAAAAGGTATAAACAACGGTGAGTTGAGGAGAGCAAACTGAGAATGAGACTTCATAACCTGAAGCTGTAATTGGACAATTAACCCCAAAATGTAAATGGACCAGAACTTATAAAAGTGTAAAATCTTGGGTGGAGCCACAGCCAGGCTCTTGTACTGCCCAAGGTGAATCCTTAAAGGCCTTTTTAATAAATACCTACTTTATTCCTTTAACTCTGTCTAGCCTCTGTTCTAGGTGGCTTCTCAAGGCATAAGGGTGAAGCTCACTCTGAGGGTAAATCAGTGGAGTCGGCCTTCATAACCATTGGCTTTGCTCTATCTAGCCTGCATTAGCTGCAGTCCCTGTCCCATTTCACACCAGACCAAGTTCTAGGGTGGGAGCTGTGCTCCAATAGTCTGTGAGCTCCATGGAACTGAGGAGCAATGTGACCGTGTTCACAGGGGTTCTTGGATGAGGGAAGGGACGAGAATGTTGGCTCCATGTTCAGAAGGCTTGATTTATTATTTTATGATATATATATATATTAGATTATAACTATACTAAAAAGAAAAAGAAAGACAGGTTTTCTCAGAAGGTAGCTAAGCTAAGAATAGAAAAGAAAAGAATGATAACAAAGGCAGCTGGCTCGGACAGAGAGCGAGACCCAGCTCTGCCGTGACTGGTCACCACATCCAAACATCCACAGGAGACCAATCACAGATGAGCCTGTTGCATTCCACAGCAGCAGATAACCACTGTTTACATCTTGTTGCTGAAACTTCTCAGCTTCAGCAGAAAAATCCTAAAGAAAAGATTTTTCACAAAAGATGTCTGCGACAGAGCAACAAGCTGGCACTGCGTGTGGTAGCTGGTCAGAAAGGCTGTAGAAGTTTCTAAGAAAGAGGGGTACAGATGCAGAGAATAGTTGATTTGGTATCCTCTCTTGCACCCTCATTCTGCCAAAACTGTCCTTGAACAAAATGAATGAACATTATAGTGCATCATACAGTGTTGTCTTGCAATCAGTTGTACTAGTTCTTTCTATTGAGAGCATCAGTTCAGTTGAGAGGGGCACTCTGTTTCTTTGTGCCTGTACATAGTTGATCCTGAATTTACTTTGACACCTCCAAGATAATTCAGTCTCTAACAGCTGACTGGACATTAAGTGTGTGTGGGAGATCTGTCCTTCTGGGACTTCATATGTTAGTACAGAGAAGTAATGAGATAGATACTGGAACAATAGTAGTAGGGGTAAAGAGCCATGAGCAATAAACAAAGTAAGTCATACTAAGAAACCTTTTTCTAAAGATTTTCATGCAGTAATGTTTTATGTAATGTAAACTTTTAAGAAGGAATTTAGTGCTATATGTCAAAAATTTGCTTTATGTTGCTCCATGTGAAAGTTGTTGATTGCATTAAAGAGTAATTGTAAGGACAGTAAAAAAAGTGCTAAACCACTGATTTTAAGGAATATGGCAACTAAGTGCTTCTAGAATCTGCAGTACAAGTTAAATCTAACATATTTACTAGGAATGTAGAAGGAAGATTGAATGCTACATTAATTACATTCACAGATGGTCATAAAATTAGGATATAACAACAAATACAGAGAGGTTGTAATACAGAAGGACAGAAAGAGGTTGGAAATATGAGCAAGAGACAAAATTAGGTGCTCTAGAAATATGTAAATGAAAACATCTGAAACTATGCAAAATATGAATATTCAATGGTAGAAAAGTGTTGAAAAGGAGATGTTAAAAAAGGTAAACGTGATAATGGAAACTGATTAGGAATGTAGTTTAAACAAGGCAAGCATACAGGAGAGAAGGATTAAGGTTGTGTGGGTCATAGCATAAATGCCCTGAGGACATGATTGTCTTTCCTTTGCCCTAGCAGAGCAGCGGCTGCTGTTTGCATTGAGCTGGCCCTTTAGGAAGGAACTTTGGGATTTTATACCAGGTGAATCATCTCAGCTAATTTCTGTATTTGAAGGATGGATCTAGAGCAGGTGGTATTTAATTTAATATCTTCTAGCTATAGTGGTTTGTGTTGACTCAGCTGAGCCTTGTCCATTTGCTTTGAAGATCTAAGATCATTCCCTGTGACTAGAAGTATGTGTAGAAAAGAGGTACAGACTGTGGGACTGACTTTATCCAGTAAAAGGCTTGAACAGGAAAAGGTTTTTTATCTTTTAAAGCCAGATAAAATGTGTGAGGAAATAGGCTTTCATTGTGATGTGAGCACCACCAGGGTGGAGAGCTGAATGGGTGGGTATTCTTAAAACCTGCATGACTTCCAAGAGTTTTATACCAGAATGGTTCTTTTCACTTCTGAAAAGTATGGTAAAAGCTTGGCAGATCTTCAGGAATAAACAATCCAGTACAGAAGATATACCGGTGAGCAGTACAGGGCACCCTGAACTTTGAGAAAAGACAAAAGAACAATTCATGTGAAGCAGTTGTGCTTGCCTTTTAGCTAAATTAGGGTTTCATGCTTGGACTGAAGAGATTTGTGTAGTCTGTATCCTCAAATGAGAAGTTATCTGTTTGAAATGTATTTATGGGTTCTAAATTTAAATTGCATTTTACCATTTAATGTAAAAATGTGGTGGATTTACCTTGCTTTTACCTGTTGGCAGGACTTAGGAGTGTTTTCTTCATTTAGTCATTTTGTATCTAGTTCTGTGAGATCATGTTTGAATTCTTCCAGAAAAAGAATAGTGGTTGCTGTTTTATTATTTGATTATAAAATCAAACTCAGGCATGAATATAAAGTTCAGAGCTGGAGAATAACTTTTCTAGTCAAAAAGAGCCCTTGTTGGTGGACAGATGGAAAATATGAATCATAACAACCTACAGAGACAAATGCCAATTTATTGGTCAGGTGCCCAATAACATGAGCACAGGCACTTTTTCAATAGCAGAGCATAACTATTACTGCTAATGCCAGTCAAAAAGCACTGCACTGGTGTACCAGCCCATTCCAGAGCTGAGGCTGGCCCTAGCCTGTTGAGGCTTCTTGTTGAGAGGCAGAGTAGCTGGTGAATTTCCACTCACCTGTCTGATATTGAGACATTGCCAAAAGGAAAAAAAAAACCCAAACTGGAAACATCTTCCTGGGAAAACGTTAGCAGTTTCTTTGTGTTTGTTTGGTTTTTGCTTGGTTTTTGTTTGTTTGTTTTGTTCTTGTTGGGAGGGGGGATGGGAGGGGGTAGGCAGGGATTTTTTTCAACTATACCAGAAAATCATTAATGATTGTGGGGATCCTGGTTTTGTGCTTACATGGATATCCTATTCATGACTGTGCAATCACTTTGGTCACTTCCCTGTCTGACTGAATTTTCAGTGCCTTAAAGGATATTTCTAAGTGGACTGGAAATTGACTGAGATGCTCAGCAATTCTCTTGACAAATTTCTTCAACTATTTAACTACTGGTGTATTGGCAAAGCAATTACATGGCTGTGAACTGAAACAGTCTTCATGTTACATGCTGACGTGTTTAGATCTCCAGCAGCACACACAGTTTCACCTGTTTTCTTCATCAGTGCATTCAGTTCTGCAGTAACAGATACATAAAATGGATGTGTGGGATTGACAGTTCTTCCAGGTAGCAAATGTCTTCTGCTGCAGCTGGGACAGGAAAGATTCCTGCAGTGGAAGACAAGTAACTCATCATCTCAGGAGGCACAGAGTAATGTTTACTGATTTAGTTTGTATATTATTTACAGCCAGAGAGTTTAAGATGGATAAATTTATATAGCACTAATCATCCAAGTTTCCTTAGCTTAGCCTTTCCTTAGTTTCTTAGCCTTCACATGACTTCCTTAACTATTTTACTGATCTTTTTGAGATGTTGAAAATAAAAATGCTTCCATACTTAAGTACAGTCTCACTGTATTACCAGGTTTTGATCCCTTGAATTTACACTTTATGTGAGTTTGTCATAAAATATATACATTCTGGAAAACATCTCTTAATTTCTGATATCAGTCTTACATTTTTTAGGCATTACTGATTCTAAATGCATTTTCACTGTTTTGCAAAGGTATGAGTCTATTAGAAGTAATAGGTGGATGGAGTGGGAGCAGGGCAGAAATTGCATTATTTCATTTATTAATGTTATTTAGTGAGAATCTGAATTAACAAGTACAATATTTGTTTTACTGAAATGGTGCATAAAGATGTAGCCTTATCATTTACTAAAATTACTAACTAGTTGTATAGGTCATGACCAGTCATTTAATTTTCCCTCATCAGTCACTGTCTGCAGCAGCAGAACCCAAGGGGAGACTGTGGCTGCTGCTGCTGCTCTTGTAGGAAGTAAATCTTTTAAGAACCATTTTATAGGACTTGCTGGGTTCGTTCATTTTGGCCTGGGTGCTGCCCCTGGAAGTTCCCAGAAACTGCTTCTGAGAAGGACTTGCAGTTCATGACACTTCAGTAAGCAGATACAGAATAACTTGTTCAAAGGGAATCGTTCTTCTGAACTCCAGTTTAAAGCTGCTATATACTTGATTCACCACTTTATTGCAATTATTCTTCCAAACTCTTTTGGCCAGTTTCTCAGTGATCTAGCTCCACCATAATTAGCACAAGTTTAAGATTTGAACCTGGAGGCTTTTCCCCCTTATTTTCAGTAAAGGTGTTTTTGTTAGCCACTAAATGTTTAAATCTCTTTTATGAATCCATTTTATATATATATTTTAAATTAAAAGAGTAGACCATACTGACATTTTTGCATGCTATTTGCTGTTATATTTTCACCCAAAATGCAGACTCTGCAGTGTTTCTCCATGTTGTATCAGTGAGGAACATTTGCATTGTGCCCTAATGATTCTAGATCTCCAAGGTTACATAAATCTATGCACAATTGAGAAAGGCATGCCCTAAGAAGATAGCGAAAATTGTTCTGAAGAATACCGAATAGAATAACAAGTTGCCACTTGTTACTAACTTTTTCCAGCTATGTATCCTTCAAGAAGAGTTGAATGTCTGTAAGGCCTTCAGTCATATTCCAACAGTTAAGGACATACCGTGTCTCCTACATGCCGTGTCAGACAGCAATATTTACAATTTTGGTTAGGATGCAGCTTAAAACACAGAATTGCATAGGGATTATGCATACTTGAGTGAAAAATGGCCACTTTATTAGGTGTTAGCTGTGTATATGTGATTAATCTTTGTGCTAATTTTCATATTAATTAATTTGAGACAATTTTGAACAGATGCCATGCTAGGACTGAGCTTTTTGGCGTAGGATTTAAGTTCAAATTCTTACCAGAACAACAGCCTACCTTGAGGAAGAAGAACTAATGGACTGAGGAGCTCTCACCTGTTCACTCCTACCTAAATGCTTGTGTTCTGGAAACTCCCTAAACCTCAAAAAGCACCTGGGCTCACAACACTCTTTTGTTTGCCTCTCCTGCTGTGCTGCTCAGGCCAAGGGGACAACCAGCTGCTGTGAGGCACTTCCTCACTTGTGATTGTGTCTTAAACCAAGTGGTTTCTCTAGTAGTATATTTCTGCCACCACTGGGAGATGACTGACCTTTCCCCCTCCCTTGTTATTTGTGTTCATTAAATGGAGCCATGAGTACTCCTTCTCAGTAGTGTGTTGGGAAATTTTTGAGTATTTGAGTGATTCCTGCATGTGAAAACACTCTGAAATCATGATAGTGACAGCTTTCTTTGACCACAGTGCTTGTTAGCAGAGTATTAACCTATTTGGACAGGCTCACTGGGACAAATTCCTGTTGTATTGCTTCTGAGATCTCAGTTCATGTTGATACAGTTGAATACGATTAACATAAATTTCCTACTAAGCCATATCTATGTTAAGGTGAAATTCAAAGAAATCTGCAAATGTGGTTTGTTACAAGACATTAAAATAATATAATATAATTTAATATAATTCCTAAATTTCAGAAATTAATTTTGTTCTCAAGAAATTAGCTTCTTCCAGAGCTGTTTTGTATAGGTTTTTCCCTGCCATGTTCCTGTACTTCCAGGCACTCAAGCATCGTGCTGCAATATTGTTATTGCTGGAACTTCTCATGATCAGAGTGTGGTATTATAATCATAACTTATTTGCTGGATGTAAATGGATGGTAGCTGAAACGAAATTTCTTTTCACCTGTATAATCAAAAAATATTATTTGGATTCCTAGAGGTGAAAGGAGGCAAGCTGAAACTTCATCTTTGAAGAGAAAATTTCAGAGGCACTTTGTCACTGTCATGTCGTGGTGCAGACATCTGTCAGACTCTATTACAAATCCAACTTTCTTATTCGATGAGTTACTCAATTTGCAAATTGAGACCTCTCTGCTTTGTTAAAAATTATCACTGCTCATCCGAAAACCCTAAGTGTTTAAAAGTATAAGATGACAGCTTGAACGCTTAGGGATGTGGACTCTCCTTATAAGGACAAATTACCTTTCTGGATGTCACATTTAAATGTTTGGCTGCCTATCATCTACAGGGAATTTAACATGATAAATCTTTTTAGATCTCTGAGAGCTGAGGAATTGTAAGTGAAGTGCACGAAAGGTGTTTGAGGTTCAGGTTTTTTGTGTGCATCTTTTACAGAGTAGGTTTCAATTGTCTCTGATTGCAAGTACACTTACTGGAAGATATTGCTTCAGGTCACCTCCTTTATTCAAAGATTTGAAGCTGTTGTCTTCCTTTTTTAATCTAAATAAGGATTTTTTTTTTGTTGTTTTTACTAAATATATGTATTAGGCTATTTTCTAGCATGAACCAGAGTGGATGAACCTAAAGATGAAAAGGTTAATTTTATAGTTGTGTGACAAGCATACAAAGGTATAATTGAGGGGTGGATCTGGCCCATCATTTCAGTATGCCATTTTGTAATTTCATTGTCAATCCCAGTAATATTTGCTATTCATAGGAGAATGAAGATATATGTGGCTTTTATTATTTACATTAAAAACAGATGTTGATATGGATTCTCCTGTGGCAACAAAAAATATTCTCATTCTCATTTCTTGGATTTGTGCATATTTTGGCCTTGCTGTTGCATTTTGTTGAGATAAATAATAAGTTTTAGTAGTATTGATGTAATTCTTGGTGAATATATCCCATTAGCTAAGTGCCATTCATCTGTGGGCATTCTGATTCCATCCAGTTTATTATGCACATTTTATTTAGGAAGTAGGTTACTCTCTGAAGAAAACAGCTTTGCTCTCCTGACATATACCACCAAAAATTCTATAACCTGTTGAGAGATTTTAAAGGCACATCTTCAGTTTTGCTTACTGCCATCCTTTTTAGCCTAGCTTCAAAACTGAATATTTTTTTCAAGCCTAATTACTGTCTTCAGCTCTGGGCCAGCTGTGGTCTCTTCCTTCATGGTTTGAATACAGAAGGAAAAGAAGCTGCTCTCACAGGCCTGAAATATCCTTAGGTTTGGCTGTTATAGAAAAGAATACAATAGGTTGCTTCATTCTTTGAAGATCTCAGAGGTGCAACAGCTTTATCCTTTCAGTACCAGGGATGCTTCTTAGTCTTCTACCAAAATAATTTGTCTAGAGGTTGAGAAAAGTTGAGTATGACTTGGTTGATGGGTTGGTTGTTTTTTTTTAACATCTGGGCTGTTATAGCCAGTGTCTACTGGCCATAACACAGTGAGCTATTTCAGAATTAACTGTAGAAAAACAGGTTATTCTGGATCATTGAATTTGCATATGAAGTCTTTCATTCTAAGCAAAAATCTTCTGCAAGCTTGGAGAGGAACTTACCTGCTCCTCCTATAGCAAGGGGTTGCTGAGACTTTTGTGCTGAGTGAAGCCCCACTGTGATGTGTGACAGATCATGAGCAAGCACTGATGGGTACTACTGTACACACCACAGCTGCTCCATAGCCTGTCCACACGGGCACCAGGCCTGGGGGAGTTTCAGACGCACTCCTGTATGCGATCCTGTGCCCAGCCTGAGAAACAGTGTCTCAGATGGCATCAGCCTGTGCCCAAGGTCCTGAGGTGAAGGGAGTTTCCCTTCTCAAGTCCCGTCACTTTTCTGGTTTTCCAAGAGAAGCCCTGGCAGGTTCTGGAAATAGTCAGTGCTAGAAAGTGGAGCACATAAGGGGTTTGTGGCAAAATCCTACAAGCCTGTGACTGAAAAAAACTTCTGTGGTGGAGGAGCATATCTCAGCACAACTCAGGTGGGAGACTGCCTGCAGGTGGGTGTTCAGGCCTGTCAAAAAGAAGCCTTCTTCTGCTGAAAGGTTTAAGTCTTCTCAGGCAAGTCTCCTTCCACATCTCCTGGCACTGTCACCTTTGACAAAGCAATGAATGTCGCTTCCTTGCTCTGCTTACAGTATGCGAGCAAATGAAGCAATCCAATAGCACTGAAAAAGAAGCCAGAACAGGTTACTTTTGTTGATCATGTTAACTCCTTAAGAAAATCAGTACTGAAAAATTAAACAGTGAAGGAATGAAGTGGCATTCCCAATACATTGAGTCCCAGTAATGTGAAGAGCATGCCACACCAGCTATAATTGCTTTTGTTTTGACAATACTCTGAAAAACAGAAGACTCAACTGTGACGTTTCTCTTTACTGGAGCTGTAGCTTAAGCATCTGAAGGTTATCGCAGTACAGAAACAATGTCCGTCTGTCCTCCCTAAGTTACAATCTTTACAGATTTGGCTGCATACTACTCAAAATATGACTTTTCTTAGGTTGAACAGCATATGAGTGACAGAACTGAGACTAAGCCTAGTTCCTGACTGTCCTTTTAGTGCTTGGTCCATTGAGGTAGCCTCCTTTCCTGCAAATGATTTCTATGTGTAATACTGCTTTCCCTTGCATATTACGTAGGAAATAAACCCACCCAAATATTGCAAGAGTGGCCGAGGCTCTGTTCACTCTCCCACTGCTTGGAAATGCAAGCAGATATTAAAATGCATTTCCAGAAAACAGTGGGTTTGGAATTACATTCTACCAATGTCACCATCTTGTGGGAATTACATTGTACCAATATCACCAGCTTGATGAGTATTTGGTGCCATGGAAGAATTAGAAGCATATAAGACTGAAAATACTAAAATACAGGGGTATAAGGGTGCTACATATTAGTTTATTCTGGAAGATCATGGGGTAGGTATTTGAAAGGTAGAAAGCTATGACTTAAGATGAGGAGCAAAAGAAGTGCTAAGCATGAAGGAGAGTGATGGAGGAGAAGATACATAAAAGGAAAAAAAGGGGAAATAAGTGCAAGGAAAAGGGTAGGAAAACCAGTTGGTCCAGTGTAGCAGCAGGCTATTGAAGAAGGAGGACAGTAGGTAACTGGAGACCATTGACCAAAGGAACTACAAATATTTACTCAAGTCATCATAATTTTGACTTTTGAAATCCAAAATTGCCTTTCAAGACTATTTTTCTCACATAGACAGAAGGGAAATTTCAGCTCTTTTGCAGAGATAACATGCATATGTGTAAATTTTTCTCAAATGCAGTTGATCTTTGATGCTACAAACAAAAGCATATGGATGTTGTTTGGTTTTCATATATTTCTACACATATGCCATGGATTTCTAAATTACTTTTCTATTGTCTAAACAAACTAGATTAGGTGGATAAGCTATCTTCTTCAGAATTTTAACGTGAAAATTCTGTTTTGGCAAAAATGTAATATCCAAAGTTAAATGCCTTTAATTTCACATTTTTTCTGGATTCCGTGG
This sequence comes from Molothrus ater, assembly GCF_012460135.2. Taxonomy (NCBI): domain Eukaryota; kingdom Metazoa; phylum Chordata; class Aves; order Passeriformes; family Icteridae; genus Molothrus; species Molothrus ater. The sequence continues at coordinate 94,893,753 of NC_050478.2, read as the reverse complement.
CTTGGTTATTTTTTGTACTTACAAAATAACATTCATTTGGTTTGTTTGGTTTCACTAAATGTGTGCAGTATTGAAACTATTGCTTTAAAATGTCTGGTTGTCCTCCTACAATGCTCTACTAGCTTATTTCAGGGAAAATATACAAGCCTCTTTTTTTAAAGAAATTGATTTGATTTAAGTGTCTGTGATTTTTTTAACATATACAGTTGAGTCAGCTGTGTGGAGTATCATGGGCTTCAGTGGTTACACTAGTCTGAGGGGGGAAAATGATATCACAAGAATGGAAACAAATGTGTTCTCTCACTCTGATCATGAAGCTTTTAATTCCACACTTGGGGAAACAGCAGGATTTACTGGGGTCAGTTGTACTCCACTGGGATATGTATTATTAAAGTGTGTATATATGTGCGTGTAAGTGTTGCAGGGAAGAGTAGAAGGTCAGAACATACTTTGCAGTTTTATTACATTGCATTAGATTTACCTTTTAGAACTTATTTGTTCTCAAAATTAGACATAAAACATCCCCCAACCCCCCCCCCAAGCACATGTGTTTTCTTGATAAATATTTAAATATTTGCATTTACCCTTTATGTGCAGTATATATGCTTATTATGAGCAGGAATAGGAAAATAACCATGCAGGTTTTTTTCATTTTAAAGTTACTTTTACTACTTTTCTGCTGTTGGACGTTGTGTACTTTAATTTTTAGAATCAGTTTAGGAACTCATTTTTGTGACACTTCTCACAGAACTTATCCTAAGGTGCCTTGCCTATATGTTTATTTGTGTGTGTCATGTACCTGGATATCCTTTCCTAATTTCTTCTATTGCATCCCTGGCAATGGCTGGAAGCTGTGCCTGTTGTGCTGTTGGGATGCTGTGGGTTCAGAGTTGCAGCGGGGTTACCTTGCAATGTCTGGGGCAGAAGGGGGCTCCCAGGACCTACTGCTCAGGTTTGGGGTGTGAGAAGAGGGGGAAAATGTTGGTGCAATAGCTCTTCTGGGGTGCACTGGGGACCAGCCTGCCCTATGTCTGCTGTGGAATCAGCAAAACACAGAAATTACTTGAAAACAACTTTCGTACAGTCTCATTCTCCTCTTATCTTGTGCTTTGTTCTTGAGGGTGATTGCAAAAGGGAGATCTTGTGTGTGCTGAAATTCAGAGGCTGTTAAAATTTTTCAATACTTAGAATCACTTCTTAGAATGTAAAGCTGTATACTCCCAGCTCACAAAAATGTGAGACTGCTCTCAAACTTCATGCTTTCACCTTCACTAGTACATTAGAAAATGTAGTATGATGCATCCACTGCAGTTATATTTAAATTTCCTTTCTGTTTTTATTTAGATTAATATGAGAAGAACATAATAATTTTAATGTACATATTAATTAGGGCCGGACAAAGTTGAAAGAAATTGTAATAACTACTAGATATAAAAATGGCAGAAGGATCCATCTGCTGTGTCCATATCCTATGTTCTTCATTCTGCCTGCAGGATTTGAGCCACTAAAGGAAATTATAACGAAATATTTTTTTTTAAATTTTAAGGTTTTTTCCTACTTCCTGAACAATTTACACTGATTGGATTGCAGCCTGAAATTTCCATTTTAGCTGCTGTTGCTTTGAGTAAAACAATTACTTTTTATTAAAAATGTCAATTCAAATGATTATTTAAATCTGGGCTTAACAAAAAAAAAAAAAAAAGAAAACTCGTGGCTTCTTGGTGTTGTTTTGCATGGGATTCTCTGCTATGGTAACTGGCCATAATTTTATTGAATTGATTTAATTGGTATTAATGAAAATTACATGTGTGTGTAAAGGGAGGATACAATTCCTTTAGGGCCTTAAATTGTCCTGAAGCACATGTGCAATTTCCATTACTCTTGATGAGAGTTGCATTTTTCTCAGCAGTGAGAATGAATTCCTTGGGACCAGATTGTGGATTACCTTTGTGGAAGTGGTAGCATAATACTTTTTGGCATGAGCATTTGCAGTGTGCAGAATGGGGATCAGAGTCATGACCCAGGGAACAGGCAGGGCAGCACCCCAATTCCTTCTCCCCCTCAGCCAGCTCTGCACCAGCAGCTTGCAGAGCTGACTGCCTTTCTTTAAGTTCTCTGTTTCCCATTCCTGAGCTTTTGAAAGGATTTTAGGAACTTTAACCTGAAGGAAAACCCTGGCTAGGCTCCTCATCTTTTAGAAACTACTGGTGAACTCCTCATGCATATGAAACTGCAATTCCAGAATGAATTATATTCGTTTTTGAAACATTTTCCTAATATTATAACCATGTTGGCAGTTACAATGAATTGTAACAGCAAACTTACAGAAACAATTAACCTGGTGTATGGAGCTTGGGGTAAAGATAATGCAGCTTCCTCTGTGCCCATCATCAAATTCATGTTGCCTAACATCCTTTTAGGTGTAGATCATTATAGATACTTTTATGAAACTGATATCACTACACTGCAGTGTTAATTTAGTCTGAGTAACTAGTCCAGCTGCAGTAAATAGTTCATTATTTTTCTTTTAGTCTTCATTACAGAGATACTTAACTTGCCTTGGTCACAGGCATGAAATAAAATGGGAGATTTTAGCTTCTTTTACCAGAAATGGCAAAAGGGGAAACTCTACATGATTGAGGAAACTAATGTAATCCATTATTATGACAATTCCTGGTGAGTTTGATTTGTGAAATCAGTGTTTTCATTTGACCTTTAGAGACTGTCCTATTGTTTACAGAAAAAAAAAGTTATGAAGTTTATATAAAGTCTGATAAACATGATAATAAAGGGGGAAGGGTTTTTTTTTATAATTTCTTTCATTGACCATAATTTCTTTGTTTTGGCAGCATATATTCTGTGCTGATGGATCTAAGCATAATTTAATCACAGACTGCATTTCTAACTCTTCCTGCTAATTTCATTGTTTGTGGAAATATATTCCTTGCTGCAGTAATATGCATTCTGAGTATCAGTATGTAGGGACAATGGAATGAGTTGAGGGATTTACTGATTTAGTCTGAAATACTTTTTTTGGTAGTGTTTATGCAATAGAAGTTAGTATAGCATTAGAATTTCAGTCAGTCCAACCATTGGCAGTGATTTATAACCAGAGTTTTAAATGAAATTGGGAATTAGGGGAGAAACATTATTTTCTAGTCAAGTCAAGCAGCTGTGTTGTGAACTAGGGGTATTTCTTCTTGACTTACACCCAATCTGTGTGATCAGGAACTTCAGTCTCAGAGAGCTTATAATTTTAGCAGTAATTGCTATTTAAATTCCAGTCTTACCAGTTAAAATGATGAGAGGAAAATGGAAGATAAACAGATGTTCTGACAGTGTAGAGGCCAACAGAACCTCAGACCCCATGGAAGGCACCAGAAGTCCTTCCCATAGGGCACTCAAGAGTGACATCTTTTCTGGTGTGTTTTTATTCTGTGATGCTGTATTAAAGTATTTCCCTGTCTCACCAGTAAGTGAAGAGCGCATTCTTGCTGTTAGTGCAGAATGAGTACCAGTTATTTCAACTGCTGTTTCCTACCACTCTGCTGTGAGCTGAGGAACTTCATTGGAGAGCAGCTGTGTTACACCTCTTCCTCACCATCAGCATTGCTTCTGCTGTGGTGATGGAGCTGCCTGGGTGCAGAGCAGCAGAGCTGCCACCTTGCACCAGTGTTGATGCCCATCTGAGTCCCTGCTCATCCCTACTGCATCTGCTCCCTGTGCATGCCAGGAGCAAGGCATGAGCAGAGAATGGCTGAATTCTTACACTCTTCGTGGGAGTTTGGATAGAAATAGTAATTTCTGTACCAATATAAAACAGAAAAGGAGGAGATCAGCAGCTATGTGGTCTAAACTGTGGACAGAGATTCAGCACAAGTGTCACAGAAAGAATGATTTAAGGAAGTATGGCAATGTTATCAATATATACAGGGTGGGCTTACCAAAGGCAGATCTTTCTCATCTACCTGGGTAGCTGTTTGTAGAAGGCTTGTTTGATACCTCTTTCTCTTGACAAAGAACATTTTTATGGTGTTTATTGAATAAACACCAAACAAAGTTCCACTTGACAATTGGTTCAGTTAGAGGTTAATACAACAAGTCTGAAATGGCAAAGCTTTTGTTAAAGGGATAATAACAAAAGGTTATCATGAAAAAGCAGTGTGGAGACAAAAAGTGGAGGTGAAATTCCACAAAGAATGATTTTAGAACAACTTTAACTAATTTTTTTCCTGTATATTCCAGGAATACTCCTTTGTAGTTTGTTGGCAGCATGACCTATAGGGGTATTGAACAGATTAGCAGGCAGTAAAAGCTGGATGCCTTTTACAATGGGAATAACAGTAACGGGATGAGATCCAATAGGAGCAGCAAGATCATGCAAATAGTGATTAGTACTTACTTTCACTATTAATGTCAAAGACTTATTAATTGGAAATGAGTGTAAAAAAAAGTTATATGATTGTTTTATCTGGTCACCAGCCTAAAAGCTTTATGTGATCTTCATGTGATCTTCAGGTATAAGAAAATGAGTAATGGCAGAATTAGGATGAACTAACAAAAGTACCTGCAGCAAAGGGATATGGGACTATTAATAGCATTGCAGTTTGGCTGAGTGAGACATGTGTCCATATAGAATAGTGTCTGCAGTTCTGGGTGAGGCAGAAGATGTGAACAGTGGTCTCCTAAGAGAAAAGGTTGCAATAATACAAATGAAAATGAAGATGACCTGTTTTCATGTTACTCTTGGAAGATGAGTAAGTTCGGGGGAAAAAAAAAGGGGCCATGAAGAAAGACATTGAAAATGAAAGATTTCTAGGTATTTAGAAGAGTGAGACTTTGGAAGAGCCTAAAAGCAGTGGAAACAAAGCATGAATTTCAGAAGTGGATAGTGCAATGCATGTGACAGAACTTGACACAAGAAAATCCTTTCCCATTTTGCTGCAGACATTGCCAGATGCCCTGCAGTGTTTGCAATGAGAATGAAGTGCCCACTAAGAATTTCAAGCATGTTCATTCGTGACCCAAAGATGTTTCCTGTTGTTTCTTCAGCAAAATATAACTCTGCTGTTTGGGGTTTGTGGAGAGAAAGGGTTGGTGTCTTAGAAAGCACGTGAGCCTGAAAACATTCATCAGGAGTAGTTCAGGAAAATAAGTTACGTGACACTGAACCAGGGGAATTACCCTCTTGAAGTCATGGACTAGAAAGTAAATGAAGATTGACAGCAAGAGGCAGTACTCACTGATACCAATATTAACAAAAAAAATTATGCTGACATGTGAGCTTAACTTTGTAAAATTATGCAAGCTGTTTATGAGACAAATTTATAGGCACTGTGTATAATGGAAATTAAAACCAGTGAACAGAGAATGAATCTGATTATACTAAATTTGTAGGTTTTTCAGTCATGAATGGGTGAAGAAACAATATGAAGTGACCCAGACAAAAGAGAAAATATGCACAGGGTGAAAGTTGAGGTTTTCTTAAGAAAACATGAATTGATAGCCATATGAAAATGTTTACTGAAATATGGATGTTGGAATTATTCAGTGTTCGAGAGACTCATGAAACAGCATAACATCAAAATGGTTTTTTGCTAACCTTTGTGGTCGCCATGTAGGTGATAAAAGTAAGGTCAAAGTATAACTCAGCTTTAGATGCATCCAGATATGTACTAAGCACAATTTACTGAGAAAGCATTGTTGAAACCTCTCTTCCTACTTTTGTTAATTTCTGGATAATTGTGTTCAGTAGAGACAGTTATTACTGCAATGTGTTTGATAAACAGAAGAGAAATATGTGTTTCAATATGGACGGTTGGAACAGTGTCAGCTGACACAACTGACAGCTTAGAAGCATTTGAAAATAGGGTACTTGAATAAGGGTGGGAATATGTCAATTTCAATAAAATAGAGGAGAATTAAGGAAAATTAAAACTGAATGTAAGAGTTCAGTATTCGTTTTTGTTAATAGTCAATTTAATGAATGTGTGGGGACAGCAAGAATAATACTTTGCGAAAGTCTGCAAAATACTTCACTTGTGCCCTTCTTTTTTCATTAATTCAAAAATTTCAGAAAAACTTTTTTTGTGTGCTGAAATATTTCAGGCTTGGTTTCTGCTAGCATTTTGACTGAAATAAATTCAACCGCTTATGAGTTAAAAGAGAAAGAAAAATAATGTTCGTATTGCAGAGTGAGTCGTATGTCCTCTTTGATCAGGACTTTGGTTTGTTGAGTTTTTTCCTTTTCAAAGGCATTTCAGTCTTTGGCTTTTAATATATTAACATAGCCCATAGAAGACCAAAATTGGCAGATGGAAAAATCTGTTAAGTACATTCAAAAAATCACTTCAGGACATGTTTGTTGATCTCTACAAGGAAGTCTATTACTACTTAACAACTTGCCCAATCCTACCTCTGAACCATAGCAAGATGCAATTTTTTTTCACCTGCACTTTCTGACCAGAGCTGGCACTGCAGCTGTATTACAACATCTGCTTATTGCAATGTTCTAAAATGTTGTCTATGATTTTATTATCAGCAACAGAATAAGATGGCCATGCTTAAAAAGAGGAGAGAGCAGAATATCCTGTGACAACCCTGATCAATTTTATTATTACCTTGTTCAGTACATACATTTGCTGAGACTATTTCTAATTTTGTTTTGCATTTTCATTCTATGTCATTGCACATTTTGTTATAAGGATAATGAATTCCCCATGAGAATAAGAATGCTGCTCTGATTATAAGTTACTTGATTAAACTGTTTCACCAGAAAAAGAGTGAAAAAGCTTGATGTTGTGATTTGAACAGTGCCCCAAACATGTACTTAGCTTCTGTCTTTTCTTTCTGGATGCCACACAGCCTCTCCATAACATCAGTGATTTGTGGTTGCTTTCTGCACTTCACTTTTATGGTGTGGGAGGAATATCTGGATATGCCAAGAAAGATGAAGACCAGGCTAGGACTGACCGAAGGAACATAAGTCATGTATTATCGCACTGAGTCCCTGTGTATGCGTTGCTGAACTTCCTCTTGGGAGAAGATGTTGTTCAAAGAAGGCTTGTAGCTTCTTGAGTTGTCCTTGCATGTTGTGTATGGCCTGCAGACAGTGTGGACTCTATGGGTCATGAGTCTCCACTGAGATGTATCTCTGTTGCAGTCAGAAGAAATTGATGTGTTTTGCTGCTCTGTAGCATCATTTCCACATTAATTCTCAGACCTTCAAATGCTGTCGTGTATGACATCCATAACGCCTGATGGCATTACTGTCTTTCATTTTGGGAACCCATCCCTGCCTAGTTTATGTTTAATTCTTGGAGAAGTTTTGGGGGAGCTAATTTTTCAAGCAGATAAACTGGTCTGTGGGTGTTAGAGCTGAGTGAGCTGAGTAGCTGTCGATAGGAGAAATGATTGCTGTGCTCAGAGCCATGGGGGCTGGCCAGTGCCTGACTCAATCCCTCAAGAGCTGAAAGAAAGTAGAAAAACTAGAGAGGAGCAAAGCATGTATGCCCAAGGACACATGTGTGGGCAAACAGCAGTGCTGTTTTTGAGGGATTTGCAACATTTCCTTCCCATACTTAGGAAGAACCTTCCAAAGGGGCAGCATGAAGCTTTCCTGTGGAATCATTTTGCAGTGCAGCATTTATTAACTTTGCCTGCCAGCTCTTAAGTTATTTTGACAAAAGCTTTATAACAGTTTAAAAATAAGCCTGTACATAATGGTCCAAAACTTGTTCCCAGTTACATGAGTTATTACTTATTCCCTTGACTTCAATCAGCAAACGAAAGCAAAATGTACTCCTTAATCTTGAAAAAGAAGCAGTGTTAATAGCAAGAATTATTTTGTTTGGTAAGGATGGTAGAGCCAGATTTTAAATTGTATTGGTTATTCTCTAGAACATGTTCTATATGACATTAGTTTGAAAGAAATTGTATCACTGCCAGCACTTTGAAAGACCAACAGGAAACAGCTCCTGCAACAAGGCTCTTGTATATTCATCAGCTGCTGTATATTACATACTCCAAATTGCATGAAAAAATGGGGATCTCTGATAACACACATTTTGAAGAGGGATTTACATTTAATAAATGTTTACAAGTATTTTCATAAACTCAGCTTATGACAGTGTTGGCTTCATGTGATTGATTACTCAAATGTTGCCTTTCCTCAAATATAGATTGTGCAGTTGTCTCTAGGAGTTATTTATATTTCCTAGTATTTATGATCTGCAAGGCAGCTTAGTTATTAACATTAGTTATAGCTATTTCTGTAGATATTTATCTGAACCACAAGTTTTTGACACATTTCTTTTTCTTTAACAAGCAAAGCATATCTACAGCTATAAAAATGTTCTCTGATACAGAGAAATATATGTACAATACACCTATTACCTAGAAATACTCTAGTGAGGGTGCAGTTTTGGTTTCCAGTAGAGAAAAGTGTAATATGCAAACAAAATGCCACTGTAGTAACATTGAAGAAAATTTAATTTTATTTCTTTTTCCTCTGATTAGAGACTTATTTTGTTACAGATAGTCTTCACCCTTCTCCATACCTAACTTTCTTCTTTGGGGTGGCAGAGTATTGGCAAGCATATTGCTGAAAATAATTTAGTCTGAAGTAAAATTTTCAATTTATGATTGAGCTTGCCTGTTTTGAATTAAGTCACTTAGCTGCACAGTAGGTGCAGATTCAGATTTTAAAAACAGCGATGCAGTGAGATTCTAAGTAAAAGTCAAGCCTCACCTGAATGTGACACAAGGGCGATGTGCAGTGATCAGGGTGTGGTGTGCAGCAATTGGTCCCAGTGACCAAGATTAATGAAACTCACATGGGTTTTAATTAGTGCAGCTGCAGTCATCAATTATCTAGAGAACACAAATATTGTTATATTTTGGGAAATTCTTGATTTATTTTATTCCACTGGCCAGTAGATTTAGATGAATGAGTTCTCATCATAAACATTCTGAGAAAAACTGCCTGGGGCCATGGTTTATTATTTAGGACACAATCAGTAAGACTGAGCACTACTGAAGAAAACATTGTAAACTGGTCTCAGTATTAATTTGGAAAATTTGCTGAAATGTGTGGCCTTGTATGGGTCGTCAGAAACATTAGAACATCTCAAACAAAATACAGAACAATCTGTCAGGCGGGGAATGTGCAAGGATTATTGTCCAGCAGCTGATCCATAACAGAATGTCAGTGCATGTACACTTAAAGCAAGTATCAACAACATTTAATTTGACACATAATGTGGTCTTCTTTTATTATCCTTTAAGTGCATGTCTTAGAACACTGAAGACTGGACAAGTAAGTAGGGGGAAAAGAGCTGAAACATGACAAGCCTTTGCAAGTCTGAGAAAAATCACAATCTAGAGCTTTTCAGAGGTATATGCCTTTTCAAGGCAACTCTTTAAAATAGATGCAAGGAAAAAAAATGAGAGGAAGAAGGAAGCGTGATTAAAAATTCCTTACTATAATTTAATTTGAAAATGTGGCTTTTCTTAATGTGGTCTGAAACCTGTGTACAAACACTTAAAAATAAATTAATATGAGTGCTAACTACTAGGAGCAACATCTGCATCTGTCATTTAAATTAAGAAAAGGACACCACTATAGACATAAAGATTTTTCAAAAAGTTAAATGATAGTTTGCCTGCATGTACTTTTGTTCCTGAATGTTTTGCTATAATTTGCATTTGTCTATTCTCATCTATAGAAAACAGGTGCACAATGCTGCTCGAATCCCTGCTCTTTTTTTTCACCCATCTAAACTGCTTAACAAGGCAATGCTTAAATATGTACAAGAACATTAAAATTCATTTACTCAGAAGAGAAGAATGGTTCAAACCATTACACTTCCATGACCCAGTTCAGAGCCTTTTTTTCCCCTGTTTTCATCCTTTCCTCTTTCTTCCTATTTCCTCCTGTTGAAATTATTAGCTGAATTCCAGGTCAATGTAATTCTAGAGAAGATTATTACTTTTGTTGGGGCATAGCCCGTTGTCCCTAGAAAGGGAAGATGTTTACATACTGCCAGCATACTGGAGTGGAGACTGTCTTGTTACCCAGCCTTGCACAGTAGGGCACATGTATCTGATGTCCTTATTTCTCACTGGTAGCTGTCACGCTGACAATTGGAAAATGCTGTAATTTCCTTAGTTTGCATTATTTTTATATCCCCTATTGTTTTTACACATGACCTTTACCTCCATTCTCCAATTAGCAGAGTGAAAGCCATTGTTCATTGAGCAGAGGTATTTGTGCCCAAGGGAGCAAAATTTATTTCCTGTATGTGCTGTTGTGGGTGGTGAGGATTCTTTAATACTAAAGAAATAAACCTTCATCTTAACCTTTGTTTGATTCAGACATTATTGAATTTGGGCAGGAACTTCCATCAGCTTATGAATAAGTGTCGTACCAGCAGTCAGTGAATGTTTATATAAATGGTTATGAATTGTGTGGGCCCTTTATAAAACATGCAAAGGTTAACTAATTTAACTGAAGATTTCTCCTAGCTTTTTCCATTTTCTTTGAATCTGTATTTCCTAGCTAATACAGAGACTGGGCAATCACTATAATTGCATCAGTTGTATTAGTTAAAGCAGATAAGAAATTAGAGAAAATGCAGTCATCTCAGAAAATAGTTCAGAATCAGAAATGTAAATCAACACATGGCATTGTATTTATCATGGAATAATGAATCTGGACAATTTAGGGTTTAAATCTCCTGGAAGGGCCAATCTTTTTGTTTTCTGGTCAAAGTATATTATTTCAATGTTGATGCAAACTCTTGTTTCTTGTGCTACTCTTTATTGCCTTTATATCAAGTGATGTATTCCAGCAATATCATGGGACTGATCCTATAATGTGTAGAATAAGTTTGAAAAAGTATTATTTAGTTGCTCAGTTTTCAAAAAATGATACTTAAACAGTTCAAAAACCATTTTGCTAGTATATAATTTACTACCAAAGCATTGCCTTTTGGAGACACCTCATCTTTTGGAGATACCACATGCAAATTCAAAACCTGATGTGAAAACCATAATTTTGAAGATATTTAGTTTTTCTAGTTACTGGTCAGAAATAAGTTTATGCCATTGTAATCAGAGCTTCTAATAGTTAAGGTTATTGCCAGTTTAAAGCTTTGCTTTGTTTTTATTTAAGATTGTGTGAAACCTTTTGATCATGAATGGGATTTTCATATTGAAAATACTACGTGCTTTTGGTAGCTTTGCTGCTGATAAAGTAATAATTTATTATTAATAAAGTCAAGTCCTAATTTGTTAATAAAAGATCTGCTGGTAGTTGTTCAGTAAAGTAGAAATACTGGTTTAATCAATATAATTAATTCCTCTTGTATTAGTATTTAATTACTTAGTGATTTGATCTGACTTGTAGTTACCTGTTGCTAAAATGGCTATTAGTACTTCTAAGCAAGTGAGAATATGAGGAAGTTTTAGCTGATTTACCAACTTATCCCTTGGCCCAGGAGTATTTGTGCAATCAACATTTTCCTGCTTATTTGTGAGAGCTGAAGTAAAGGTAGTTTTTCCCACTCAGCTTCACATTTGCAATAGCCAATTTCTTGAAATAAAGTTTGCTCGCTTGTTTAACTCATATTGTTATGACAGCTGTATTCCAAATCTCTTTTTGGATTTTGTATCAGTCTCCCTAGGTGAATTTTGAAAGACATCATTAATAGGTGATTGTCAGTGACAAGTCTAAAGCTGTTATCAAGAAGGAGCTTCTCATGCTAGCCAAGTGACAATGCTGCTGCTTAGACTTTCTCTCACAGATGTTTTGGTTTCAGGGACATGAACAAAACCAAGTAGTTTTATCAGTTGTTCTGCTGGGTTTTGCTCTGTGATCTGAGCAAAAATTGGATGGAGCGCATAGATTGTGTGCATGACTCTGTGCATTGCTCTATTGTTGTTCCTAACCTTTGGCTTAGATCAATGTTTGGATAGGACATACCAAGCCCCCTCTGGCTGTGTTTACTGCAGATTTCCCCAAGCTACCAACTATCTGGTTTCACATTTTTAGTGGCTGCTTTCTGTGTTGGTCTTCTCTGCTGTCCCTTGACCCTTTGTGAATTTCCACACTTTCTTCAAACATCCACACTACTAATAATTTATGGAAATGGCCTTGATTTCAGATAGACTTGAGCACAATCCTTTTATACATGCACCGCCAAAAATATGATGAATTAATTTTTTGTTTTTGCTCAGCTATCCTTAACAATTGTTAGTGATCATATAAAACAACAGTATCATGTCCATAACAATATTGTTTTCAAACTGGAGTCATAAAATTCTGGGGATTCCCACATGTATGAAAGTAGTTAGTAGTTAGTCATTCAAAAGCTTCACAGCCTTGTCACCTTGCAGTCATCCAATATTTTAATTGATACTTGATTTTCTTTTCTATTTGCTCTTCTCACTGGCTGCTCTATATAATACCTTGTTTCATATAGTCCTATTTTAATTTGAATGAGCTTATTTTTGATGATGCTGTATTTTACTGAACTATATGTTTTTAGGGTTTTTTCCAGCTCAGGTCAGTTTGTAAGTAAAATTATACATTATTGGTTGTATTCAAAATAAGTAGTATCCAGCAAGGTATTCAATCTTTGTGGTCAGCTTGGCCAATAACAGATCTACTTAATGACTTTCTTATAAAATGTTTTCAATAAAATATTAATTTCTGATGTAGCTTCTTAAATCTTAATTAACCTATTTTCATGCTACCTTGCATAACAATAATAGTATACCTTATGCTGCTATTTAAAATATTATAACTTGATGTAATGTTGCTTTTATGATGAATACATACCTCTAAAAAGCATGGTAGGTAAAAGGAAGTTACAGTGCAACTTCATGGGTTGGTTCTGGTTAGCGAGCTACTTTAATTACTTCATCTCTGTCTGTGGCTTGGAAAAGAAAATTCTTACAATTATTTAACTCTAGATTGGGGCCAGATTTTGGCCAATATGAAGATACATGTTTTTCTGTCTTTGGGGTTTTTTTGGTAGTCATAGACAATTCTTGCCCACCAATCTGACCAACTGTCAATATTATACTTTCACATGCAAAACCTATAACCCAGGAGGAAATGAACCCAAACAAATAGACTACAAACCCCAAACTTACAATTCAGCATCAATTATGTATAGGTGGTGTGAGAGGATGTTGCAAGCTGTCTGCCAGATGAACCTCTTGTCTATAATGGTTTGCTTCTGCCTACAAGATCCTCATGCCTTTAGTTTAGCTTTGCTTACCTACGGGTTAATGTTCTGTGTTTATGGGTGTTATGCAGGAAAAAAAAAAACAAAAAACTATAAATAGAATAGTACAAATTGCTTATTTTTGCCATTTGGAGGCAAGTTTTCTTTGTGGCCATTCACTGATTTTCTTTAAGTAACCTGTCTTAATTTATATACAAAGAACTGCTGAAGGAAAAATTATTTTGAGAGTGTGCATGTGGAAGTACTTTC